>NW_024712526.1:2287293-2322931 GCF_018991925.1 Homarus americanus
AGCCTATTGCAGACTCCTTATTTTTTTATGTTCTTACGAATACAAATTTAGGATAAGTTTCTGGATGCATCTCTTGGTCAATATTTGCAGGAAAAAAAAAAGAAGCATCTAAATAACCAAGGGGTATGTAAGAAAAGGGATATAGGCATAGATTTATAAAAGCCGCTACTGGGAAGGTGAAAATATTCAAGTTGTACAGTGACTAGAAAATTTATCCCTTAGAAATAAAAAGGAATATGTACAAGCAATCCTAATTACGGGTATGTTCTTCATGCAAAACAAAAATACAGTATAGCAAATGGCTTATTAAAGACATATTTTGAGACATTCAACATACTCATCTCTCTCCTTGGTTGGATCTTTGGCTAAAACTTTCAACACAATACTGTTGACAATATCAGAGTAACTTTTTTCTTTCTTGTTTCCAGCTGTTAGAGCTTTGGTGAATATGTTGTTGATCTGAGAAAAATCATGGTCTGATGAATACTCCGAGTAGAGCCAGGAGAACAGTAGGTCTGAACAGTTGTGAGGATCCTCCACAATAAAGTCCTCCAACTCTGAAAATACAATACAGTAAACATTGATTAACATGGAAACCAATGGCCAGAGGAACTCTAAAATTCTTAAATAAAATGTTGCATACAAACATGATTAATACATCCCTAAACTCAAGTACTGTATCTTTTCTCCTTCAACATTCTTTGTACCAGAGACATTTGGCCCTTTTCTGCTACAGGGGGAGGGGTATGTATATGTACACCTTCATAACCCTCAGTGTGTACACCAACAGGCCAATTTAGGTCACCACCAAGTACTATAATAATCTCTTTCATTTAGTTCCAACACTACACACGTTACATGTCAGAGCTTTTTTTTTTTTTTTTTTTTTTTTTTTAAATGAATAATAGCCATGAACTCTTGGAATACCTTCAGAGAGTGTTGTGACAGCACCAAGTATGAGCTCCTTTAAGGACTGACTTGACCAAGACATGTGCTCTGGAACATTGTAGAGACGGTGCATGCCAAGTACAGTACAGTAGTTACCAACAGTGAATACCAGATAAATGACCAACTGTTTAACAGGCTAGAGAGCCGAACATTGATGAAGACGATACGATAAGACAGAAAAGACAGCAAAAAAAAAAAAAACACCTCCCATAGTCATTTCTCATGCACTGCTTCCAGGTAGTAGGCAGCTATCAAACAGGAAGGTACTACCACCTGGGAAGATATTGGAAGCATTATGTGTTGTCTAATGGTAGACCCTGCTGCCATATGGCCTCACAAAAATTTTAACCAAGTCCCAGGTTGCTGATCTGACTTTCTGCCTCATTTACACACAATTGCAGGGTCTCAATTGTTTCACTTACTTGACAACACAACATACATATATCGTTCCTCACTATTTATCTTTTTTTTTCTTCATTTATGGTCCTTTATTATTATCATTATCATTATTATTATTATAATATTTTTATTGATTTATTTACTATTGTTGTTATTATTATTATGATTATTATTATTATTACAGGTTGTGCCTCTCTAGTCCGGCAACCTCGGGACCTGACCGGTGCCGAACCATGGAAATTTTCGGACCATGGAAATTCACCCTTTTCCTGGATAGATAGTGACTTGTGCTTATGCCTGGAAGCACTAGCACCACTTTCTCTGCATCATGGTCTCTTTGAAGACATATTGAAGGGTTAAATGTCGTACAGTAGCTTCTCAAATTTCGCAAGTTTTTAATTCAACGTTTTCTATTTGAACACACAAAAAAAAAACAACACATTAAAAAAATTTGACGGCGGAAACTCAATTTCGACGGGTTTGAACGGCCCGCCAACGTGCAGACGACGTGCACAATCGTGTAAACAGCGTCATTTCTCTTGTGTACAAAAGATTCATTATTGTTTATTACTGAAAGTCTTTTTGAATGAATTAATGATTGTGTGTGCAAAATAAGCAATACAATTCATTAATAATACGTAGAATATTAAAACACGAGGAAATGAGACCGCATTGTTTTCGTTGATTACAAAACCAGTGACTGACTGGTTCTACATATAAAACTGAAGAAAATAAGACCCTGGTTGTAGCTGTAGTAAAATTAATATGGTTGTTTTAAGTAATGTTATTTAATGTTAATAAATGGAACAATAGAAGTAGCTAACGATAATGGTAAAGAAAAAAAGTGAGATCGCGTATGTAAGTGCGCACACGTGAAAACATATCGTCATTACTTTACATAAGAATATGAAAGCAACACATATTTACTGTTCATATATATTTTAATTAATGTTTCTGAATTTGTTTTTATTGAATTAATGTTTGTGTGTGCAAAATTAACAATACAATTTATTAATAATACAGTCGACCCTCGTTAAAACGGACTAATAGGAGGGGAAGGGTGTCCGTTTTAGCCAATTGTCCGAATTAACCGATTTAAGGGTTAATATTGCATAATATTGCATTATACAGCTATGTGTATATTTATTTGAGTGCCCCGTCATATGAGTCCGTTTTCTCTCACTTCAGGACGCCTGAGTTGTCCGTTTTCTCTTAATCTTAGAGTGCACCAGTGACTTTGTTATTCATTAGCAGTGACAGAATTTGATGTTGCAATTGTTGAGGCAACTTAGTTATGTCTGATTACAGTTGGAATATTCAAGATCCATTGTGAGTGATGTTTAAAGCTTCAACTGTCTTTATGGTTGGTAAAACTTGTCAAATCTGTCAGTCTGAGTGGCATGTGTGAGGCCTTGTGTTTGTTCAACCGCTAAATATATAAATATATAATGTTATGGTAATTATCAGAAACACACATAGGCATGACCAGGTTTATTACAAAGTGATGAAAATGATACTGTACAGTGGGAGTCCACAAAACATGTAGCCATGTCTCTTTATTTGAGTGCCCTGTCATAGGAGTCCGTTTTCTCTCACTTCAGGACGCCTGAGTCGTCCGTTTTCTCTTAATCTTAAGAGTGCACCAGACTTTGTTATTCCTTAGAAAAGACACAGAATTTGAAATTGCAACCCCAATTGCAACTGGGACAATCCCAGAACCAGAAATTTGATATGGACAGTTCAGATTTCCTCCGATTTATCCGAAATCCGGATTAAAGGGGTCCGAATTAACGAGGGTCGACTGTACGTGGAATATTAAAACACACGAGGAGACGAGACGGCTGCCGGCATTGTTTTTGTTAAAGCTTACAAAACCAGTGACTGATTGGTTCTACATATAAAACTGAAGAAAATAAGACCCTGATTGTAGCTGTAGTAAAATTAATGTAAAAAAATTAATATGGTTGTTTGAAGTACCTGTAATGTTATTTAATGTTAATAAATGGAACAATATAAGTAGCTAACCATTAATGGTAAAAAAAAAAGTGAGACTGCGCGTATGTAAGTGCGCACATGTGAAAACATATCGTCATTACTCTACATAAGAATATGAAAGCAACACTTATTTACTGCTCATATATATTGAAAGGTTAAATGTTGTATTCCGTATAGACAAGCAGAGAGAGAGAGAAAGAGCAGCCAAACTGCCGGATGTAAACAAACCTTAATTTCCCGCGGCTTTGTTGTTGTTGTTTTTTTACGGGGATTAGCCCACCCGGGCATAGGTCACTGACCCACATTGGGGCCTGAGGGGCAAAAATTTAATACTCCTGTAATAATAATAATTCAGATAAGACAAAAAAAAAGCCAGGTCGTAAGTCCGACAGATACCGTATATCACGGCCTATAAGGCGGCGGGGTGCATAAGACGCCCCCCCCAAATTTCCATTTAAAAAGTAGCTTTTGAGCTCTATTTGCTGTATAAGACCAGTACCCCAAATGTGACACTTACCCACTGACTCAGTAGTCCTTTACCAACCATCCTTGATTTTTTAAAATAAGGCCAATTCACTTCAAGTAATGTCATCAAATTATACCCGCTGGTGTAGTGTAAACACTAGTGACGTCACTGAAGCGTGGTGGGAGTGTTCCCTCGTCTCGGTGGTGTGGCTGTGTTCCGACTATTTATACAACATGTGATTCAACAGCAACCACCGTATTCTAATTGTGGTGTTTCATTAGGATTTGAGTGAAAAAGGTTACCAGTATGTACTTACTACATACATTTATTACACAAATATATATATATATATATATATATATATATATATATATATATATATATATATATATATATATATATATATATATATATATATATATATATATATATATATATATATATATATATATATATATATATATATATATATATATATATATATATATATATATATATATATATATATACTGAATATACTATGTACAAAAAATGAATGTTCAATGAATTATTTATGGTGCATTAGGGTACTGGCCACTTCAGATGGGCTATAAATAGCCTTGTTATCTCCCCTCCATCTCACCCTGAGCCAGACGGAAGCGTCTTGGTAAATAACATGTTTGCTTATTTTCCATTTACTTTAAATAGATTTACCGAATTATTTGTTTTATTTATTTATTTATAATATACTGTAATATATTAAACACACTGTAATTATTTTCTTTAATTTATAAACTGTTTTGCGACAAAGGAATGTTCTCCAGTAGTGTTTCATTAGGATTTGAGTGAAAAAATATTACGTACTTACACAATTGTTCCTCTTACTTTGACAACACAACATACATACAGTATATTATTTCTCAGTTTTGATCTTTTTTTTTTAATTTTTGTATTTATTTATAGTTAGTTACTTAAAATAAGGCCAATTCACTTCAAGTAATGGCATCAAATATTACCAGCTGGTGTAGTGTAAACACTAGTGACGTCACTTGAGCGTCTGTAATTAACCGTCGATAGTTTCAAGAATTAATGCACTCATTTACTGAATATTCTTTGGAAAAAAATATAATTTAAATCAATTATTTATAGGAGATAAATATTATTATGAGTAAATATACCGATACCGGTATGCATTACTGACCACCTCCACGGCTCCTCACTGGCAAATGGGGGGGGGGGCGTGGGGAGGGGTGTGTGATGATAGCTGTGTTTATTATAGGGGTATAAATCTCTTTTACGGTATGTTAGACAGGTTTATAATACATTTTTATTATTTTAATATACCGGTAATCTTAATTTGAATCCAGCTTGCCAAACGTAAGTTTCAGTATAAAATAATTAGTGGTAAGACCTTGTGAGTGGCTTACGATGTTTTCATCACC
Source organism: Homarus americanus (assembly GCF_018991925.1). Lineage (NCBI taxonomy): Eukaryota > Metazoa > Arthropoda > Malacostraca > Decapoda > Nephropidae > Homarus > Homarus americanus. The sequence continues at coordinate 2,292,523 of NW_024712526.1, forward strand.
ACTCTTGACACACTAAACCACAATATTTAAGAGGTAAGAATTTTAAACTTGGTGGTTTAGACGACCCCCTAACTTTGGGCAGATTTTTTTAATGTTCAAATTTCGTCTTATAGGCCGTGATATACGGTAAAAAAAATCAAAATTTTTTTTTTTCATTTTTTTTTTAATAAAAAATTTACAATGAAATACAGTACAGTAAAAGTATTAAATAATGAGGAATGGATACAGTACAGTGAAAGTAATAAATAATGAGGAATGGATAGTGTGACTGAGCACTTACCTTTAATGTAGTCAGCTGAATGCACATGGGGCCCCCATAATTTTCTAATTATACATGGAGACTACATTAACTGGAAACGTTTCGGTATAGAAAATGCGCGTGTCATTTGAAGAAAAAAAAAGTCACAACTGCAGCAGTCGTAAGTACCGATGGACGTAAGTCCAAGCAGTCATAAGTCGGGGACTACCTGTATATATATACTGTAGTTTCTACCCACTATTTGTCTTACTATTAAGTATATCTCACCTCTAGCATCTGCAAATGCACCTCTTTCATGCTCATTTGCCCTATAAACTTCTCTTCTAGCCCCTCCAGGCATGCCTCTTGTCACCACCCATCTTCCAAATCTTATAAAATAATCTTTTCTTCATATCTTTGTCCACTTCATCATTCCACCACCATGTTACTGAATGCCTGGCTGTGCCCTTCATGGCTCAATTATGTTTCTACTTAACATTTTAGATACAAATTTACTGAAGATACATTAATCTTCTGATTTTGAAGCAATATATTGCATGGCTTCTCAATCTTTCATCTTAACCCTACCTGGTGCAGGTGTCTGGCATCGGTATCTATTGCCATAAGTAAAGGGGCGAGTAATAATTGAGTGTTAAGTTCTGGCAACCATTATGGCCAGAATGTCAAACAGCACAGTTTATTTTTTTATTAATTCTTCAGTCCTTCCAGCGTAATAAATAATTTGCAAATTTTTTTCTGTACATTCTAACGAGTTTGTTACGATACTTAAGTACGCATAGATATATAATGTACATAATACAAACATGTATCTGGTGTAGGTCTCATGCATCTGTACAGTATCCATAGTTTGTAATGCAGTGCGTTAAGGGCATCTGTAGGCTGAGGCGAGCGTTATGGCCAGGTTATCGTACCGCACTTTTTTTCATTTTCTATTTCTTCTTCCTGTATCATAAATAATTTACATATTCTTCAATAAATTCTTACGAGTTTGCAACAATACTTATGTTTAGGACTTATGTATAAGTAATATGCATACTGTATAAATTTATACAAAGTGAAATCGGGATTATTGACTTGTAACCTTATAGCGATTTAATTTGATGTAAGTAAATAACAGAGACACAGAGAGTACAAGGAAAATTGTCAAGATTATCAAGAAAATTATAAGATCATTGAGTGTATACTGTACTATATTTACCTATAAATGTTTTATCAAGAAAGTGTATAGCTACTGTAGAGCAGTGAGTTCTAGGCTTGGGCAAACAGTATTTCCCAAATATTGTACAGTCAACTTATTTGTTTCTTTACTTCCTCTTTCATTAGTCAGTGACATGTGTTTGTTTCTTTACATCCTGACGAATTTACAACGATAGTTATAAGAACAGTTATTGTTGCCCGGTTCTCACATTTTATAAACGTCAAATAATACAACTATAGTCAACAGGCAAACCATATTGTTCTTGTTACCTTGTTACAGTAAATGAATTTCTATTGACAGCATAACTATAAGTGCAAATCTATCACTTGGTTATCGGAATATGTACACTCTCCCAAAAAAGTATTGCCCCCCCGCGACGGATTTGGAAATGAACACAGTTAACACTCGCACAGCAGTCTAGGTTCGGTTGGTATTTCTGATTGCGAGTTGCACCTTTCGTTCTTTCTTCGTGTACCTCAATATCACCATGATATCTGCAGTATATCACCTATTCTCTACATAATGTAATTAAATAGAATGAATTGTGATACCATAAAGAAAAACTAATAATGCCATGAGTAACCCCACTGATTTATGAACCTTAGATACTACAGTAGGTTCTCAAATTTCGCGAGTTTTTAATTCAACGTTTTTTATTTGGACACAAAAAAAAACTACACAATTTCAAATTTCGACGGCGGAAACTCGAATTTCGACGGGTTTGAGCGGCCTGCCAACGTTCAGACGTGCACAATCGTGTAAACAGCGTCATTTCTCTTATGTACAAAAGATTCATTATTGTTTATTACTGAATGTCTTTTTGGTTGAATTAATTTTTATGTGTGCAAAATGAACAATACAATTCATTAATAATATGTAGAATATTAAAACACACGAGGAAACAAGACGACATTGTTTTCGTCAATGTTTACAAAACCAGTGACTCATTGGTTCTAGATATAAAACTGAAGAAAATAAGACCCCTGGTTGTAGCTGTAGTAAAATTAATGTAAAAAAATTAATATGGTTGTTTTAAGTAATGCTATTTAATGTTAATAAATGGAAAAATGGAAGTAGCTAACCATTAATGGTAAAGAAAAAAGTGAGATCGCGTATGTAAGTGCGCACATGTGAAAACATATCATCATTACTCTACATAAGAATATGAAAGCAACACTTAATTACTGTTCATATATATTTTAATTAATGTTTCTGAATTTAAAACAAAAATTCTACCCACCAGTGGTGGTAAAGTTCAAAGCATAAGGACAGCCAATGTTGTTGTGTGTGTTTTTACTCGGATGACAAAGTTGCCAAGTCATCAGGTTCAACTCTAGCTGAAGCTGTAGAACGTAAGAACTTTCTCTGTGTTGTTTTTAGTTTTTATTTAACTTTCGTTGGTTTATTAAGATGTTGCTTTATTACAGGTAGTAATTCGCCCAAAAAGTAGGGTAAATAAGGCAAAATTTTGCCAAACATCGAAAGTACCAGACTCAAATTAATTTTCTCCATAGGAAGTTGTATTAAAATTTGGGCGATTTGAATTTCGCGAGGTTTTTACAGTCTAAATAGGTGTCCAAATATGAAAGCCTACTGTATTTCAGCCTCAGGGGATGGGTTGCCAAATAGGAATATAACGTCACTATGTTTTCATGAACTGAGGTTATAATGGAATCGCTTCGAACGAAATATGAAACACTGTACAGCTGCTCCTCGACTTACGACGGGGTCAGGGACCCAAATCCATGTCGTAAGTTGAAATGGTCGTAAGTCAAAAATGCTTAAATAATACATAGAAAATCTAAAATGGGTGTCTCTTTTTCTTCTCAGCACCACAAAACTCTCACTTTTAAGCTTGCCAGCCATTTTAAAGTGAAATACAAACGAAAATTTTGTCAGTACACAGCGCAATCACTAACGTCGGGACTCGAAAATACATAATTTGACAAAATTTTGGTCCGACTGAGGCGGTCGTATGTCCGGGTGGTAAAAAAAAGTCAAGTAGGCCGTAAGTCTTAGAGTAGCGGTAAATCCGATATTTTATTCATTTGCCATATCCAGTTACAATAGCATTATGATTCACTGTATTTCGATATTACTGTATTTCAACTTCAAGTGATAAGGTAATATAACGTATCATCTCATGATCGGTGCTGGCAACGTAACATTATCTGATACACACTACGAGACGATGTGGTCTAGTCCTCCCATGGGATTGACAGTCACTATGAAGACATCACAGGCAACACGAGAGGATGGATATACTAAACATTGATAGATTGAAACTCTAAAAAGTAAAAAAAGATCTCTGAATATTGTTTTCATTTCCTAGAATGTATTCTCACTGCCTAACCTAGTGTTATTATTTAATAGTCATTGGCACTATATGACTATTATAATTATTGTACCTATTACACTTACAATGAGGTAAACATAATGATAACAATCATCAATTTATAGCGATGCTGTTATTCAGAAAGTGACATTTCTCCATGTCTGTTGGTGCAAGCTGTGTCTTCCAATGAGGCTCGGGTAATTGTATTGGTCAGGGATTTCCAGCAGTAAACACCCACTATTTGACTGCCGTTGATATATTTTCGATACATTAATATCATTATATTATCTGTTAAAGATGGCATACTGTGATTCACCATAATTACAACAAATGCCAGAAATAATAACCGGCAACTCACAGATACTAGGAAGGCAGGTCTACCAACATAATGCAGGAAGCACATTTAGTGATCAGAAATATTCATCCATTGTGACACATTGTATCGATGAGGAAAGGGGCCAATACTTTTTGGGGAGAGTGTACACCCACTAAAAAATTATTCGGCATCCGTGTCATATTGTATCACTCCGTAAGGGTGCCGAATAATTTTTTTTGTGGTGTACAACATTACTGTACATAATACTTCAACATTAATGTACACTCAATAAAAAATTATTCAGCACCCTTACGGAGTGATACAATATGACACAGTTGCCGAATAATTTTTTAGTGGGTGTACATTAGGGGGCAGTGAAATTTTGCTCAAAGCTGCACTCTTCAGGCATTGTTCCTTATACATATCTAAGACTCCATGCCAAATTTGAAGCTGATATGTCGAGGTTCAGTCTGCCGCATTTTCTACTGAAATTTTTAAATTTACCTACAGTACTAGCCAAACAGCCGCTGTGGCGGTGCAATGTTCTGTTCAGTGTTTATCAACTTTTTTTTCATATCTCTTATTTCATTTAAGCCCATTGTGTGTGTTGGTTGTGATGGAACCAATGTAAATGTAGGATCAGAAAATGGAGTCATTCATCATCTTGAAATGTTACTTGGTCACCCGCTCCATTATTTCATATGTCAGCTTCACGGAAATGAGCTGTCTTTCCGCGCAGTTTTTTATCACTATGATGGTAAACCAAGTGGTCCTGAGCATTGGCGTGGTCCCATTGGAAAGCAGATCAAGGAGTCTTTGTCTGAGCTTCCAGTTGTCGCCTTCCAGCCAGTCAGTTTCCCTGATTTCCCTGTGTTTAATGATGAAGTGGAGAAAGATCTGTCCTGGGATCAGAAATACCTGTATAGGATTTGTAAAGGAGTTATCACAGGTGTTGTTGAAGATGACTTGGCTGCTATTGAGCCAGGTCCTCCCTGTGTGTCAAGGTGGAACACCTTATGGAGTAGAATCCTCAGGCTGTATGTAGCAACATCAAGACCCAGCCATGAGTTGAAAAGAATTGTCATTACAATAATAAAGTTCAGTGCTCCAATGTGGTTTTACATCAAGATACACCCTTACGTAACACACGGCTCAAGGAACGTATTCCAGTCCCTGCTATATATGAAACACCTGAATAGTGAGGAGGAGACGATAGTGAAGAAGGCTGTCCAGAGAAATGCATACTTCGCCCACACAGATCAACTTCTTCTTGGTATGTGTGCAGATGAGGACATGACTGTTAGAGAAAAAGCTGTCTCAATGATAAGAAAAATTAGAGAGGAGAATCAGCAAAAGGAAGAATGCACTGGCAGATCTGAAGAGGAGGAGGAAGATTCTGATGCTGCTGTTGACGAGAATTTGTTAAACTATACTGATGAGGAGGGTAAAGATGGAGATGGGAATGAGGATGTGCCTCCTGTAGTCAACATGAGAAAGGTGGTGACTCCGAAACTAAAGTGGCAAGCAAAAACTATCATTCCATGATTAACTGGAGGAATGAACTCAAGACTGAGCCTCCTTACATTGCTTCTCTGTCAAATCTACAGGTTAATGACATTCTTGAGACACCATTAGTGGTGCCCAAGTGGCCAAACAGCACTCAGGCGGTCGAGAGAGGCATAAAAGTGATGACTGAAGCTTGCACTGAAGTGACGGGATACGAATCGAGAGATGGATATATTAGGCAAAGATTATTGTCTAGGAAAATGATGCCAAGGTTCCGCACAAAAAAGAATTTCAATATGAACTTGTAATGATTTTCTATACGGTGTACCTGTAAAATAACATGTGAATTAAATCGATGTCACCCATGTAAAATTTATCATTATCCTGGAAAACATTAAATGACACCTAATTTTTGGTATACACTAAAAGTTGACAAAAAGTCGTTCGCGATGCGGCAGGGTAAGTATGCATGAAATGGCATGAAATTTTGCACAGGTGTTTGTTACAGCCATACAAACGATGCCTGAAAAGTGCAGCCTGCAACTCAAATAAAAGTGTTTTTTCCCTGCCCCCTAGTGTACATATGCTTTACTATGTAAAATAAAATATACAGGTAGTCCCCGATTTACGACTGCTTGGACTTACGACCGTCGGGACTTACGACCGCTGCAGTTGTGACCATTTTTTTTTTTCAAATGACACACGCATTTTCTATACCGAAACGTTTCCAGTTAATGTAGTCTCCATGTATAATTAGAAAATTATGGAGGCCCCATGTGCATTCAGCTGACTACATTAAAGGTAAGTGCTCAGTCACACTGTATCCATTCCTCATTATTTATTACTTTTACTGTACTGTATTTCATTGTAGATATTTTATTAAAAAAAAAAAAAAAATCATTTTTTTTATCTATGTCGGACTTACGACCATTCGGACTTACGACCTGGATTTGGGTCCCTAACCCCGTCGTAAGTCGGGGTCTAGCTGTATTAACAAATTCAGAAAGTGAACAGGGTAAATTGAAGGGAACACTTTTTTAAACTAATTTTTGAAATATCAGAGTACAGTATTCTCAGTATGGGAAAATGTGACTATTGTGGCAGTTTTGAGAGAATACAGTCTCTCCTCAACATACGACGGGGTTCCGTCCAGACGTCCGGGTCGTAAGTCGAATTGGTCATAAGTCGAAAAGGCGAAAATAATACATAGAAATTCTAAAATGGGTGTCTCTTTTTCTTCTCAGCACCACGAGAACTCTCACTTTTATGCTTGCCAGCCATTTTAAAGTGAATTACAAACAAAAATTTTGTCAGTACACAGCGCGATCACTAACATCGGGAATCGAAAATACTTAATGTGAAAAATATTTTATACAACCATGGCCGTCGTATGTCCGGGTTGTCATAAGTCAAGGAGAGACTGTATATGGCTTTTAGTTCTGAACGTTTGTGCCAAAATTATGAAATGCAACGATAAGTGGAGGAAGGGTTATGAATCTTTCATCTTGAAAAATCGAAGTATTCTAAGACTTACAGAAACAACTGACAGTCGGCCACGCCTCCCCCACCCTCCAGTGCATTTCACGTACGCTTTATTTTTATAAATTCATGTGAAATTACAATATGCACAGCCCATAAATTCTTACAACAGTATAAACTCTCTCAAGAAATGAACTAAACAGCCAGAAAATAAAATATTACGAAACTAATTATTTTCAAACAATAATCAACTCAAGAATGAAATCGAGTAAACGGTATGGATAAAATGTTTTTCGGCTGCCTTATATTTTCTAAAATCAATTATACCCGTATTATTTATCTTAGTGAGTTTTTGTTGATACCAAAGGGAAGCTGAGATTCTCACGCATTTTATTATCGATATAATTTACTTTAACCCTTTAGGTGCGTAATTAAATTTCGCGCCAGTTCCTGAAAAGTGTCAATTATCCTGCCAAAAATGAATTTCATATAATCACATTTTCTATATGTTTTTCCTAGAGAACTTTTAGTATATTTTCCAAATCTGGAACAAAAATTCACATATGTGTGCAAATTTTAGAGAAAAAATGACATTTATACCCAAAAATGCAGGAAATTGGTATACATCAATGTCTGGTATATGGCAAATATATTTAATCAATTTGGTTACTAAACAGCAAATTTAGATATGTATTACATATTCAGATAATATCAAACAAAATAGTACAAAAATAAGCTATATTGCATTCAGGAAATACTCCTATACCTCAATACATAATATGTCCGCATGTCGTCTCATTTGGGGAAGTTTTTTCAAGGCCGTGGGATATCCCCGCTTGTCGCATTTAATTAATATAATATTTTGGGCGGGTTTACCCGCATGTCGCATCCAAAGGGTTAAGAAAATTGTTTTATATAATTAAAACGTAAGTTGATTGCAAATGCAATGATAAATTTCAAATTATACTCGCCAAGACGTGCATTTGTTTTTCGTTTTTCATATTTTTTATTTGCTCTTCAGATTCCTTACATGATTTTGCATATAGGGATATTATTGAAATACCACACATGTACAGTATATGGGAAGTAGAAAAAAATTGACAAGAGCTATAAGTATTTCCATGCTAATCTGCCCCATAAGCAACGCCCTTTTTCTATACTAATTGCCGATTGGTTCATAGAAAATTAAAAATAAGTGTGTTCACAATTGGAAAGCAGACCTGTTATTATCTAAAATAATGTTAAATAATTATCTGAACTATCAAAATGCAAATAATTTCAAAGCATTAGCACTTCTGAGAGAATTTAGAAGTTTTTAAATATTTATCATAAATGGTAGATATATATAAGCACTAGTACATGCACAGTCCGGGGGAGGTAAGACGCTCAGGGGAACCAAACAGTTACAGCTCCTCCCCAACGACCTACTCAACTTACGACCACCCGGACATACGACCGCCTCAGTCGTACCAAAATTTTGTCAAATTACGTATTTTCGAGTCCCAACGTCAGTGATTGCGCTGTGTACTGACAAAATTTTCGTTTGTAATTCCCTTTAAAATGGCTGGCAAGCTTAAAAGTGAGAGTTTTGTGGTGCTGTGAAGAAAAAGAGTCACCCATTTTAGATTTTCTATGTATTATTTAAGCATTTTCGACTTACGACCTGGATTTGGGTCCCTAACCCCGTCGTAAGTCGGGGAGGAGCTGTATTTGTAGCTACAGACGAGGGGCGTGGCTTATGGGCCAGGTTAGCGTGGAAAGGATATAGGACTCCAGAGCCGTGAATGTTAATCACAAGTCTGGCAGCGTGTGCCAGCAGCACCATCTTCTCTCACAATTGTTCGTCCAAGTTTTATATTGTTTCATGTTCATTTTTTCCATAGATCCAATAAAAAAGAATTCATTGAATGGAAAGGACAATGGTAATTAAATAATTAGGATATTTTTCATATTTTCATAAGTTTTGTAAGAGAATTAAGGAAGTCTGTATGTATTTAGCTGAATATGTACCAAGGAATAGGCTGAGAGAGGGGCTAAAAGAGCCCCGTCCAGCACCAGGTAGAGTTAAACCAACCCAAAAGATTTTAAAGTTCTGTTGATTTTGTTTCAAGAATCCTTTACTAAGACCCAACCTACCACCTACCACAAGACCCATAACTCTTCTTGTTACACTTGATACTACTCTCACCTCTGTCTTCCCTCAGCAGAAATGGAGGAGGGAAACAGCTTAAATTTCTCATTAAACCTGGGTGTATCACCAGCACCACCTCTAATCACCATATGCAAGAACCAGTGCTACCTATCATCACAAAAACAATACTGACCAGCTCAATCTCCCAAATGGGCTGGTCATAAAAATTCATTAGTTAGACTGTTAGGAAATTTTAAGATAATGTCCACTAAATATGAAGAAAATAAAGAAATATAAAATTGAATCTGGTCCACAACAGATCCGTCTAGTTGTCTACAATGAAAAATACAAAATATAATGTCAACATATTATCATGCCAGCAAAATATGCAGTTTGAACCACTGGCCACCTACCCTGGTTGCAACTGGCTGCTTGTCTGAAAATATATATTATTTTCCTTAACTCTATTTATAAGCAAACCCATGATACAGTACAAGAAACAATTGTAAGTACATATTCTTTACTATTATGTGAGTAAGTGACAGTAAAGCCATAAAGTTCATGCTGCAAGGGTGTGTTAACCAGCATTTCATAGTGATTCAATGTGAGGACTTAAAATAGGGGGATGAAACCCTGGTTCCTTACTAAGAGGTACATTAGCTGGGTAATGGGTCTTAATACAAGCCTCATTGAGAAATCTAGTTGATGTAGTGAGATGGAGATCAGGCTTTCAGGAATTAGGAAAATGTACTCATGAGAATCACCTAAAATTACTCGCATAGAAACAATTCAATTTCAATTAGCTGTCTATCAAATGATCTGAAGGATTCCAACATGTCCCCCACAGAGACTAAAAAGAAGCTCAGTGATATCAGCAAGGGGAAGAGATTTGGTTTGGTAAAGTTATTTCATTCTGTCTGTTGTAATAAATGGTTTACATCTGCCTTTGATTACAGGACTACAGCTTACCAGCTATTCACCAGTAAATTTTATTGATCTGTAATATACCTCAGGAACTTCAGCACAGAAAAGCTTTGTGATTTCATGATGGAGGCATGGGAAGTGGACGTGTTCAGAAAACCAGATAATTTGCATATCTGGCACACTGTAGATTTCATTAGTACTGTATTGAAATTTTGTCATAACACTGTATTAAATAATTTTACAAACTATAATTACATAATATAACCTGACCTTCACATTCCTTTGATGACATAGATCCTGAGAGCATTGTAAGGATCCTTGTGCGGTGCTTTGATGCATTTCCGAAGAGCATCAACTTGTCACAGCGTAAAAGTCTTAGAAGAAGTAATAACTGCATCTTGTTGTTGCCAGCAGCAAATAATGGCTTGGTGACCTCCCCCAACTTCATGGTCTTCACTTTGAGTTTCATAGTTCTTCCAGCCACCCCTGCTGGAACTAGCACTGGTCCTGACTGTGGGTATCAATAATTATAATGAGTGTTATTCCTTTTTCTGAAAATTTGAGCATTCACAACCAATTAAGGTCAATGCTACCACCCCTCACACTACGTATCTGGATGTACGCTTTAACCCAAGTGTGGACAGAGATAAAGAAACCATTCTGACTATTGCTCTCTCTCCATTTTTAAGAATATACAGGCACAGTAACAAATAATAACATTCAAATATGATCTCTGCATAACCACTGTAAAATAGAAAAAGAAATACTAAATCTGCATGTTTCTTCCCATGGAAACACTTGCAAAACCAACTTTATGTACACTCATCAAGGCTACTCAATATATAAAGGAATAAAGACCAAAACATATTTGAACTGACATATCCAAACCATGACTGGTAATCAGGCCTGAGAACAGCAAATATAGAATCAGAAAGTGAGATGTTTTAGACCCCTGATAAGGGTGAAAGGGAAAAGTCCCTCTGATGCTGAAGGGGCACACAATAGTGAGCTGCTACTCGACTCTATCCTGCACTTTCAATTGGCGAACTAAGGTATTTTGGGTTTAATGAGCAGTGCTTTATGGTATGAAAATTCATCAAACCAGATTGTACAGTATTCCATTAAATGAGCATAGTTCCGAGTGAACCAGATTGCATTATCATTCATGGAGTTGGAATAGTCCTCCTTTGTCATTGGCTGAGTGGCCAGACAGGCTAGTGCACTTTGACCCATTTTCTATATTCTAATGTGAAATCAGAGGTAGGCTGACCTTGCCTGGAGCAAGTGAGCCTAGGCAATTTGTTGGAATCTGTTTATCAACATGTTCTCGGCCTCACAGAATGTGCTCTGCCTTTGTTTGTTCATTTCTTGCTATTTACATAATCAACTCTAACAATGGTAAGTCCAAAGAAGACACCTAGGAGATGTAACTAGATGCAGTATAATCACTGGATAGTGAAAAACTGTGTGTGATAGTGTTGTCAACAGTGTGCACAATCAGCAACTAGTTGTCCTCAGATGGAAAGGCAGGGGAAGATGCCACTGTCCCCTCCAAGCAATAACCATCTACACCTTCAACCAACAATGCTAGGCCCACACAAGCAACATTATTATTTAGAAACGGCAAGCACTATATACTACAATAGTGTTTCATCTTGTTCTATGGGCTGGAGTGTATCTAAGTTTATACCATTGGGTTTTGAGTCAAAAAAATTTCCGGCAAGAAAGGATATCAGCTTTTAATATGGGATCCGATAAGAATACAGGTCCTGTTAAACAAGAATTCACTTAACAAACACTTATTGAAAAACATTTAACTTGTTAAACAGGGCCTTCCATAACATAATATTAGTTAAATTAAGGGTTATATAGGCTTTTGTCTGTTGTTTTGGGAAACTAACCATCATCTATAACATTTTACATGAAAATTGAGTTCCAAGCTGCAAACATACAACTTACAAACACTTAAAATAAAATATTTGGAACACAATCCATTCATAGCCTGAGGGCTTCTTGTACACATACTGAGACATACAGTCATAAGAGCAGCAAGGTATAAATTTGCAGGACAATGGACTCTTGTAGATTGACCTATGACCTCAAAAGAGAGAAAATGGCATCTGCATTCTTCTGCGCTGTACCAATACTAAACTCTGAGGGAACTAATTTCTCTAGCACCAACCAATAAATAGTCAAGTACAGTACTTTGACCATATTTTACAGAGCTTGCCTCGCTAAAGTCATCTGAAAAGTAGACCTGCAGGGGGCAAACAACCAAATAGCAAGGCTCTACTGTATTTCTAGACATTATTACAGTAGCCATAGTTTTCCTTTGGGTATTCTTTAAAATTATAGCTCATAACTTAACAGTGATTAGCATGAGTTACAGGTAAAGTGGCACAATAAAATGCACATACAGTGAACCCTCAAAGATCCAGACTAAAAGGGAGGACCACCTGTCTGGAAAAGCCAATTGTTCGAATTTTCCGGCAATTAATAAATGATATAAGAAACACCAAAAATACACTTCTTATGTAGTGATAAACAAATTGCCATATATAAGCCAAGCATTTACCTATGATAACATAATAAGAAACATTGTATAATTACTAGAGTGAATGAAATAATATTCCCACAAACAACAATTGTCAACTCTGTTTATGTTTCACACCTCCTCGGGCACCTGTGTCTCAACTGTTTCTCTTACCATTGACAACACAACATGCATATATTGTTTCTCACTCTTTATATTTTGTTTTTGTATTTCTTTATGGTTCATTATTATTATTATTGCAGTGTTGTTATTATTATTATTGTTATCATGACTTATTATCTGTATTTTTATATTTTATTTTAAATTTTATTTATCTGAACTATTATCATTATTATTATTATTACATTTTCGCCCCCCAGGCCCCGATGTGGGTCAGTGACCTGTGCCAGGGTGAGCTAATCCCCATAAAAAAAAAAAAACCTAACGGGTCAAGCAGCGCCCACGGGCCTAAAATGTTCTTTGCTCTAGTTTGGGAATGTTTCTTAGGGAAACTTCTAGGAGGCTTCTTAGCCCAGAACCCCCAAATTTGTTGTCCGGATCTTTGAGGGTTTACTGTATATTGAACAGGACAATCATAAGCTTTTGTAACAGTGAATGATAAAATTGGCCCCTCACCTTATTAGGTGATTATTATTCCCTCTTAAACATCATGTTTGGTAGAAGTCCTTTTTTCCCCCCAGGGAATACCCCACCCAGGCACAGGTCATCAACCCACAATGGGGTCTGGGGATCAGAGTAAAAAGAAATAAAAATAAAAATAGAATGTCTGTAAAAAGCGATTCAATTTAAGATTATTGATTTAAAGCGACACCCACAATTAAGGACAATGTTTTCTTTCTTTTATCTTCTTCACCATTGATCGGCTCGTTAGCCGCTTGGGCGATCGGTCACGTCTCTGTTACTTTTCCTTTACTTTTATCCTCTTCACCAAATGATCGGCTCGTTAGCCACTTGGGCGATCGGTCACGTCTCTGTTACGCACTGTTGGCAAGTACTGGGCATGCACCGGCTCCTGAATGTACCTGAACCTGCTCCAGTGTTGGTCAAGTCTGGTCTTGAAAGAGCTCACACTCTGTGCCGTCACAACACTTTCTGGTAGATTGTTCCAAGAGTTCACAACTCTCACTCCGAAGTGCAGGCACCAGTCTGGTAGCCCTTTGAACATTCCAACCAACTGACAGTTAATTTAAAGCGAATCATTCCTATTTTGCACGACTCAATCTGGCGCATCGTATTTTAAAATTCGAGCCTCATGTTTCTCTGGGTCGCTACACTGTCCTAAGGGCAGAGCTGTACTGTACATGTACTCAAAATAATGTACTAAATGATTACTAAAATTTTGGTCTAGTGCAAACTATAGCATGTGTTATCGCTGCTGGCTTCAGCTACAGAGCTGGCGTGTGATGCCATTAAATCTTTCGACGTGACCTATCCAGAGGTAAAAGTGTTTATAGACAAGTCCTGGTTCTGCTGAGTGGACTGTCTTCAACTGGTGGCGGTGCTGCCTGCCCCGCCATGAGACAGATCGCCTTCTCTAGTGATGCTGTGAAGACCAGCCTTCTGCTTGCACTGGTGAACACCGACCCACAATCCTGTCAGAGAATTTGTGCGGAGACAATTTATGCAGTACTTTTGTCTCTTGGACCACCATACTGATCTGCATTGACCCGCACTTGTAAGTACAGCCTAAGTGATGACATACCCTTCGGTACTGAAATATTGTTGATTAATAACGCCTACTCATTTCTGCCGAACCTGGAGTAATAAGATAATGAAGAATGAAGTGAAACTAAGATTAATAGAGTTATGAACTTTGTGTTATGTCACTATGTTTAATAAATTGTAATTAAGATAAAATTATGTGAGACTAACTAAAAATGTATCAGATGAATCACCATGTAATTATGAACATCTCCTCTGCAGGTTTCGACCACATCAATAAATATTGAATGCGTCAAGAGGCGGGTTTCAATCATTCTCTACGACTTGCCTGTCACCTGAACGTCCTTAACCAGGCATTTACAGTCAAAACAATACGGGAGGGCATCTAAGGGAATTCTTGACTGCATATTTACATTCAAATTAATTATCATCTTATAAGAATTCTCCAGCAATGTAAATTATATTCTCCCCGGTCACTTCTGTGACATTTTATAAAAAAAAAAAAACTAAAACTCAATCTAAAGGACATAAATAAACAAATAAATACTTCACTAGACCTTTGGCCCCAACTGTCAAACATGTCACTGTCACCTCCACCCCATCTTCCCAGCCAGGGTTGGGTGGTTATAGGCTTACAGTTTCTATCTTATAGAATATCACAGACTAAAG
The DNA here is from genome assembly GCF_018991925.1 of Homarus americanus. Lineage (NCBI taxonomy): Eukaryota > Metazoa > Arthropoda > Malacostraca > Decapoda > Nephropidae > Homarus > Homarus americanus. The sequence continues at coordinate 2,307,556 of NW_024712526.1, forward strand.
TTAGGAGAATATAATTTGCATTGCTAGAATCCTTGCAAGACAGCGAATAATTTGAATATAAGCGTCATATATTTTGCACAAGATGATAAAAATTTTAGCCCTTTGTAATAAAATTAGTTAAAACTAAAATTTGTATGTGTAATGCGAACTATAGCATGTATATATTCAAACTAATCACTATCTTATAAGAATTCCAGCAATGCTAATTATATTCTCCCAGGTCAGTTTAGTGACATTTTATAAGAGAAAAACTTAAGTCACTCTTAAGGACAGATAAATAAATAAGCACTAGACCTTGGCATCAACTGTCAAACATAACACCTCACCTCCTTCCCCCCCCCCATCTTCCCTGCCAGTAAACAAACCATTTTGCATCCCTTAATTTTAACTGTGTTGATTTATGAGTGTTTCTTTTTACATAAAACTACAAAAAACAATGTTTTGTTTATTTTAGGAGATGGGCTGAGGTGCATCTGGGTAGACTGTCAGTCTTTTTAGTATTTTGTGTTTCTCTCAAGTACCAAACTAAATTATTCCATTAAAACAACACTTTGATTTAGTGCGAATTCAGTTTAAAGCGACCTCTCTTGGAATGTATCTCGCATTATATCGACGTTCTACTGTATTAATCTTCACCACAAAGATGCCGGAAAACCAGCTTTTTGAAGTGAGACAGTGTATGAGTATGGAAACACAAAAGAAGGCAGAGCATTCCACAGTTTGGCTGTGTGAGGAAAGAAGGATGTATTATAAAGGGTTATTTTAGTGTGACCGACATCCACACAGAAACGGTGGGCACCGTGGGCAAGACGAGTATTACGAGCCCACTGCCTTGCCGGCGGTACACAGGATGCCAAATCCACCGAACATTGCCCGTTAAAATACCTGTAAAACAGAGTGAAGCAACACTGCGGCATAGAGAAAGGGAAGAGAGATTCTCAACTAAAGGAGAAGAGTTAATAAGCAGAACCACCCCAGATATGAGAGCAGTACTCCAAGTTATGAAGAATGAATCCTTTATAAACTTGAAACAACTGCTCAGGAGTGAAGTAGCTACTGCATCTGTACAGCATTCCCAGCTTTTGGGAGGCAGCTTTAGCAATACTGTATTGTGGATGTGTGGCTTCCATGACATTGGAGGAAATGGTGAGGCCTAGCATATCTATTTTAAGAGTTTGGCAGAATGATTGCACCCTGAAATGTGATTGGTTGGAGATGTTCTAATTTGGAAAGTGTAAATGGTAAACAGCGAGTATCATTACTATTGAATTAACCGAGTTTTACCTCCCCATTCAGATATGTTGTACAAATCCACATTGGTAGATGTTACGATATCAGCTCTAGAAACAGATCTAGTTTGAGAATTAGGGCGAAGGGAAAAATGTGAAGAAGAGTGAAGAGTAGAATCATCAGCGTAAGAATGGATAGAATTAGTCATAGTGTTAAGTAAATCATTGATAAAAAGAAGGAAGAGAGTAGGTGAAAGAACAGAATCCTGTGGGATACCACTACTGGTAGAGAAAGAGCGAGAGATCGATCCCTCGACAACAACTGCCATGGATCGGTTCTCAAGGAAGCTAGAGATTAGAGAACAAAGTGGGGGAGAGAAACTATAAGAGAGAAGTTTAGAAAGCAAAGACTTGTGCCATACCCTGTCAAAGGCTTTGGAGATGTCGAGGGCCATGGCGATAGTTTCCCCATAATCCCTAAGAGAGGATGACCAAAGATGGGTGCAGTAGGAGAGCAGATCACCAGTAGATCTCACCTGCCGAAAGCCATACTGGTGATCCGACTAAAGAGAAAGGCGTTCAAGGTGACGGAGAAAACGAGAGTTTAAGATAGTTTCCAAAATCTTAGAGGGATGAAATTAGGGCAATGGGGCGATAGTTTGAGGGAATAGAATGGTCACCCTTCTTCGAGATGGGCTGAACCATGGCATGCTTCCAAGAAGGAAAAGTTTGGGTTTTGAGGCAATGGAGTCAGAATTTTAGCACACTCTCTCAGAATACGTGGGGGTATTCCATCTGGTCCATGCGCCTTATTTACATCCAAACTGGATAACACACCGGCAACCCTGTGGGTGGAGATTATAGGAAAGTGCATAGGATCAGTAGGAGGTGCCAGGGTAGGAGGGATAGAGTTGGAATCGTCAAAGGAGAATAAGGTGCCAAAGAGGTTGGCTTTGTCAGGGGGAGAGTTAGCTATAGAGTATCAGGTCGGAAGAGAGGAGGAAAAGAAGGAGTGCAGAAGTTGTTACAGATGTTTTTGGTTAAGGACCAGAAGGATTTACTAGAAGAAGAGTTAGTCAGATCAGTGGTCCTTTTTTTTATAAAGTTCCGCTTGGCCCTACGAAGAATAACCTTACAACAATTCCTAGAAGTAATGAAAGAGGAGTGAGTAACAGGAGAAGGAGACAGTTTCATAACTCTATCTCTCTCCCTACATGTAAGAGAACAGGAGCGATCAAGCCGTGATTGTAAAGTGAAAGTTTTGGTAAATGGGATAAATAGGTAGTAGGCAGACAGGGAGGTACCACCGCCTGGGAGGATATTGGAAACATAATGTGTTGTCTAATGGTAGACCCTGCTGCCATAAGGCATCACGAAAATTGTGACCAAGTCCCAGGTTGCTGATCTGACTTTCTGCCTCATTTACACACAGTTGCAGGGTCTCAATTGTTTCTCTTACTATTGACAACACAACTTACATATATTGTTTCTCACTCTTGATCTTTTTTATTTTATTTCTTTATGGTTCCTTATTATTATTACTGCAGTGTTGTTATTATTATTATGTTATCATTATTATTTTATTATTTTTATTTTTGAATTTGTTTTTTTAAATATTACTTATCTGAATTAATATTATTATAATTACATTTTCGTCCCCCAGGCCCCGATGTGGGTCAGTGACCTGTGCCCAGGTGGACTAATCCCCGTAAAAAACAAAGTAAATAAAAAAAATAAAAAAATAATCATAAATAAAAAAAATACCCAGCAATGCTGTCAGCACATACCGACGTGTCCTGAGTGGAAAAGCAACATTCATCCCAAGGAAAATTGGAGGAGAATTCTTGCAAGGATTACCAGTTTGCCTCCGATAATGCCATAGTTGGCGTTTAGAGGGGGGTGGGGGAGGTGGTTCGTGCTCAATTTAATTTACCGTATTTGCCGGCATATAAGACACACCCCTATTTTACAAGGAAATTTTGTGGAATTTTTTTTTTTAGTATGATATGTCATACAATTATTGAAAGTGATTTTAAAGTGGTTTTGAAGAAGAAAACATTAATTTGTGCATGTAAATACAATTATACCGGAATCAAGTAGGAAATCATATATAGTAACATTATGCTAACTCAACTGTACCTCTGATCAGAGCAGCTGTGTGGCTTGTTTATATTTTGGTCAAGAGAATTACTGACGGGATGTGAGACTCGTATTTTTGGCTGTAATGTTTTGTGTTGCCGCGATCTGCCACCAGGGTGTAGCACCATCGCTATTGTTTTGGCGTCATCGACTCACTGCAAATGGCTGACTGGCAGCTGAACTTTCTGTTGACATTTCTTTAATCTTTCTAGGGGCATTTTTCATTTAGATAATAAATAAATGTTTCTTAAAGGTAAAACAGTCATTGAATAATGTAAGACTTGTATCTGGTGTGGGTTATGTATGCTGGGGAAGGAGTTACAGTGAGATGTTGTGAGCTTCCCTCTGCCGTTAAGCCAATGTAGAACATTATTTACGTCTTCGGCAAAATTGACGTAAGTTTGTGATAATAGATTGTGACTATTTGGCTTGTTTTTCAGTATTTTATAATTAGTAACACAATTTTTGTGCTTAGTGGACTACTGCTCGTCCCAGACTCCCTAGCTAGGCACCTCCGCCTATGGCGCTCGGCCTCCCATAAGACCCATCCATAATATAGGAGCATTAGACGCAGGGTAATTTGTGATACATAAAAAATAAAAAAATAAAAATAAATACAAAATAAATAAATAAATAAATAAAAAATAAAAAAACCCTGCATCATATATGCCGGCAAATATGGTAATAGAAATAAGATTTATGACCAGAAGACCCTAAGGGGGCAGAAATTGCAAATGAATATCATGAGGGGTTAGAGGTAAAACAAAGATCAAGAATGTTAGTAAGTTGATCGTATCGATCTGGAACACATGTAGGGTGTTTAATTATTTGTTCCAGATCATTAAGAAAGGAAAAAGAGGGTGCCTAAACCCCACCTTGAACAGCCAAGCCACACTCTGTGATGTACAGTAGCTAAAACAAATACCTGTGCATACTGTGTGGGAAACAATATGAGAAGACGGACGATAAATTTTGGTATATAAGGGCTGTCACTAGTCACACGTAAAGTTTTGGAGTATATCGACCCTCACCTGCACAGATAGTTGTTTTAGCTACTGTACATTGAAATCCCCCTAGGTAGAGGATCTCGGTGTTAGGGTGTGTGGATAGTAACGACTCATGGCAAGAAGTGAGATAGTCAAAGAGTTCCATATATAGTTGGTGGGGTTGGGAGAACAGGATAGGAAACAAAGACCAATAGTCATAGTAGGCGCATACACCTCCCTTAGAATGGAAGGAGGTATAAAGGTTGTAGTTAGAGACTTGAAAAGGTTTGGGTGAAGTTGTTTTGGTCAGTTGAAGTTCAGATAGTAGTAAGAGATTGGGGGAAGAGGTTAATAGATGGTGCTCTACAGAAGAAAAATTATTTCAATATTTTCTTTATTAAGTGATTAAATAATAAAAATAACAAGAGTACAGTCAAAAATAAATATATAAATACAAATACCTGGACCCAGACAGGAATGTAAGCAGTTTTTTATTCAAAATTTTGCTCATTAAATTAAATAAGACCTCATTTATGGAATTTTCAGACCCTAAAACATAGAGATGTTCAGCCATATTCTTCTTAATTGGTTACTAGTTAAACAAGAACTTCTTGTACTACATCACACCACACACTCATACAGTTGTAGAATTATCAGTGGTCATGGAAGATGGGGGTATTACTCACACAATTCTGAAAAATTAACTTTTCCACAATAGCCTTGGTCCACATTCTTGCAAAATACCGATACTACTGAACTTAGCTTACTTCTAAACTAGAAGAGAAATTGAAAAAAGAAACCTTCCCTGAATGTGACTGGCAGCTGGAATGAGAGGGTTGAGACTATCAATCTGGTTTAACCTTTTAGACGCTATGTTCGACAAGTCAAATAAATTTTTAATGTCACAGAATGTTTTCGACTTTCTCCCACAGCTGAGAGCTCTCAATTTTTTTTTCCATGCAACGTTAGACATACATCACCAAAGTTTGAAACGACCACCAGGAAATGGATGTGCTGCACCTTCGTGGCAGGAGCGAGAGTTGCCTAACAACAGGAGTGACACTGCCCGCCACTTGTAAACAAAGCTTCAGATTTTCATCATATTATAGGGAAGTTATGAGCATTACTGTACATTAGAACTTAAAGAACAAGTATGTGTTTGTCTTCTGGTGTGGAATACATTTCAGTAATATAAATATGAAAAATAGGCCAAATGAATGCCAAAAATGGGCCAATTTTAGTGCTCAAATGACAATTTCAGAGTACTAATGGTAGACTCCAAATACATGTCAAAAGGGTCAAGACAGTGTCAATTGAGGTGCAGTATGCACAGTAGCAAGAAAAAGCAGCACAACATAAACACTCACCACACTCTCATGTCTTAGGACAAACTGTGAGCTCTAATCTCTCGTTAAGAGCAATAGTTTCTTCTAGTTTACTGGGGAACTCCCATAAGCTTGGGTGGGAATATTCACAGGTTGCTCCTCAATGGTGCCAAGTATAAAAAATGGAAAGAATACTGCATAAACAAAATGGATTGAGTTTTAAAGGCCATTTCTATAAATCCTCTTTTGTAATACTGTACTGTGCAATCTGTCCAAATATTTATTCCTGTATATGTACGCTGAAAAAAAAGTAAGCCAAAACGAACAGAAATAATTACCTGGATGGCATCTTCTTGCACCTGCACTTGGCCACCCACTAATCTTGATATTTTACTCTCATCATCACTGTCATATCCAGTAATAACCTGCAAAGGTGAAAATATTACTTAAAGGAGTTTCTACAAAGGCCTGTAGTTCCTGTAAAAAAATATTAGTCTTAATTTTAAAGAGTTCTTGTTCATAAGTTCAATGCATTTTCAGAAACTACCTGTTAATGAAAATCATATCAATCGTTCTTTCTAAACACATCAATTAATATAACAAGTCAAACAGTCTTTTTAATTTCAGGTTCATATAATAATGATCAAACCTTTCATACAGGCCTATGTCCAACACACACACTAGTAATTTAACATGTGTTTTGATTAAGAACATCAAGTTCACTGAAATCTGATTATTTCATAAAGCTTCCTATTTCTGGTGATTCCTGAAAAATAAAAAATGTTAACAATTAATATACAGGACTGTCTTTGGTAATACCTCATCATCCTTAGTCTGCTCCACCCCTGGTCCAACACCACCAGCTGTCAGCTGAGCTGCTATAAGTCGTGCCACATGCTGTATTTGTGGTGCTGTTCCAGCAGCTGTGATAGGACTGTACCCTGCACTGAACAAAGCAGGCATCTCATCAGGAAGATTCAGCTGAAAAAAAATACATACATAAGAATGGAAATTTTTTCAGTGTGTCAGCTTATACACCGACAGTAACATGAAAGCTCGGACAATACCCTGTGATCATCCAGCTGTACAACACCACAGCTGCAACAGGGATGTCACCAATACCCTGTGATCATCCAGCTGTACAACACCACAGCTGCAACAGGGATGTCACCAATACCCTGTGATCATCCAGCTGTACAACACCACAGCTGCAACAGGGATGTCACCAATACCCTGTGATCATCCAGCTGTACAACACCACAGCTGCAACAGGGATGTCATCAATACCCTGTGATCGTCCAGCTGTACAACACCACAGCTGCAACAGGGATGTCATCAATACCCTGTGATCGTCCAGCTGTATAACACCACAGCTGCAACGGGGATGTCACCAATACCCTGTGATCATCCAGCTGTACAACACCACAGCTGCAACAGGGATGGCAACAATATCCTGTGATCGTCCAGCTGTTTAACACCACAGCTGCAACGGGAAGGTAAAAAACACCCCATGATTGTCGAGTTGTACAACACCACAGCTGCAACAAGGATAATTCCTGCCCCTCTCCAACCAAAATGAAAAGTATCAGTCTCTAGTTAATTTGTATGTTCACCACATGTTTCATCCACTTTTTGTATTGAAAGCTTATGTTAAATGACACTGTGCTTGCCTCACAAGCAAGTGGATCCAGGTTTGATCCCAGGGCAAGGTGAAACTATGGGCAAGTTTCTTTATGCCATTTGCCTGTCTACCCAGCAGTAATTGGGGACCTGGATGTCAACACTCTCTGGATCATACACTCTTAAGTAGTGTTTTGATTTAATGTAAATGAAACTTTTGCCTAATGATCAGATGTGCCAATATGGTATTTATTTTCATTTTCTCTAAAAGTTTCTCGCCATATTACTTCAAATTTTAACGCCACTTTTGTCAAGCCACTCTCTTGCATGGATCCAAGTCTTAAGGCTAGATGGCAACCCCTCTATGTGTGGTGGACCATGCAGTAACAGATAACAAATGCCAGTAATGCTTCTGCCTCAGTAAGCAGTGAGTGTCTCGCTCCCAGGTAGGATTTAAAAATGCCCACCGTGGCATTTGTGCTACTATCTCAAGATATTTATCTCTTACAACCTCAATATTTATTCTCATGAAGTGATAAAGTGATGTGTATTGAAATATTTATGATGAAATAGTGAAATATTTTTCAATTTATGAGACATTGATGATATGGTTGCTCACAATGCAGTTGCATATACAGTACCACAAAAAAGCATGTCATAATATATAGGCCGAGCTTGGAAAAATAATAAGTGATAGTGAAATATACAAGATTATGGATATTTGTAACAAAAGATGTCTATTTACAAGTATTTACACTTGCAACAGCACCATTTGTATTATATAAATATTACCCAAATGTATAATACCCATATATTCACCAGATCAATCACCCATGAGTATGAATCAATCGGTGAGTTGACATTTCCTCCGGGGAGCAGGCGAGGTCAAGCTGGGTCAGTGCAGCTCAGCAACAAATATCTGACGCGTTTCCTATAAGACCTGCTTGACCACCCTCTCTCCCGGGTGTGAGAGAGAGACTATCATATCACATGTTACCCAGTGAACAACTCACTTAAGTGCTCTCCTACACAAGTGCACTAAGATATTTCCCTGAGCAGAGAAGGTACATTATACTCTCAACTCAACTCAGTACCTGTGAAACTATATTTTTCTACAATAAAGCAAAAGCAACAAAGTGTTTACTTCAGCCCTGCCACTTATCAACTCAAGAACTAATATATATATATAGGCTATATATATATATATATATATATATATATATATATGCTGATAACCACAAGGAAAGAAGAAAACACAAAGAAAACCTAGATCACGCGCACCTACAGTGATTTACTTGCATATATATATATATATATATATATATATATATATATACAGTCAACCCTCGCTTTACGCGGTCCCACTTTACACGTTTCCACGTTTACGCGGTACCCTGTCGAAACCGGAATGCTCACTTTCCGCGGTGTGTGTACCCTTTTACGCGGAGAGCGGCGCGAGCAGGGTGCGCACAAGGTCGCCCGGTCATCAAAACATTACAGAGTTCTTCACCCACCACCCACCACAGCCGGCCCAAGTCAGTGATAGTGATAATTATAGTGAGGATATGGACTTATATGGACTTTAAGGGGTTTGACAAAGAGGCCCTGCAAGCCTCTGTGGTGGATAGTGATACAAATGATACAAGTGATACAGATGAGGGCCAATAATCTGCCCTCTGCCTTGGAACCAAGCCCCCATCCCCGTGTGCCCAGCCATCTTTTCTACTAATGTAAGTGTTAAAAAACCTAATATTATTGATATTTCTCTTAATTATTAATTGTGTGTGCATACCATCATAAAATTAAGAAGTTATTTTTACTACAACGTGAGGTATTGTGCCCGGAAAAAGTGGAGTTTGGGGGGTCGGCCCAGTCTCTCTTATTTCAATTAATCCCATATAGCAGTGTTGTTCACTTTGCCGAGGCCGCCGTGGGTTCACCTGGGACCGGCAGAAAGTGAGGTTCACTGTATATATATATATATATATATTGTATATATATATATATATATATATATATATATATATATATATATATATATATATATATATATATATATATATATATATATATACTGTATATATATATATATATATATATATATATATATATATATATATATATATATATATATATATATATATATATATATATATATATATATATATATATATATATATACAGTTTACCCCCACCAGTTTCATAACGCGTTTTTTATATGGTGCCTGCCAGACTTTCACTTAACACGGATTTTTTCCCACATACTGGTGAATGTCCGGCTCAGGCGCTATTATAGATTTGCCCACCCTGCCTGACTGCCTGTTTGTCACATAAAATTCATATTACGGCCAGAATATAATTTACATTGCTGGAATTCTTATAATTTGGTGATCATTTTGAATATAAACATCATATTTTTGCATTAGACATACAAATTTTAGATAATTTTTCTCAAATTAACTATGTTATCTTTTGTGCAATATATGACATTATATTCAAAATATTCCTAATCTTGAGAATCCAGCAATGTCAATTATATTATCTAACTTTAGTTTGAGGTATTATTTATTAAAATTTAGTGGTTATCCACATCTCCTTGGGACGGTTGGTGGGGGGTGGGGGAGGGAGGACAAGCCGACCATCTGTTACCCAGTGAAGAATTTTTTTTATTAACTGAAGATATTTGTTTAGCTCATAAAATTCATACAAATTATCCGGTCTGAATATAATTTACATTGCTGGAATTCTTATAATTTGATGATCATTTTGAATATAAACATCATATTTTTGCATTAGACATACAAATTTTAGATAAAAAATTTTTCTCAAATTAACTATGTTATCTTTTGCAAAATATATGACATTTATATTCAAATATTCCTGGTCTTACAAGGAATCCAGTAATGTCAATTATATTATCTAACTTTAGTTTGAGTTATTATTTATTAAAATTTAGTGGTTATCCACACATCTCCTTGGGATGGTTGGTGGGGTGGGGAGGAGGGACCGACCGACCATCTGTTACCCTGTGAAGAATTATTTTTTTTATTAACTGAAGATATTTGTTTTAGCTCATAAATTCATACAAATTATCCGGTCCTGAATATAATTTACATTGCTGAAATTCTTATAATTTGATGATCATTTTGAATATAAACATCATATTTTTGCATTAGACATACAATTTTAGATAAAAATTTTTCAAATTAACTATGTTATCTTTTGTAAAATATATGACATTTATATTCAAAATATTCCTGGTCTTACCAAGGAATCCAGCAATGTCAATTATATTATCTAACTTTAATCTGAGGTATTATTTAATACTAAATGTTAAAAACCCTGGAAGGAGGATTGGTGGGGTAGGGTTGGGACTGATACATGAGTTGGAAGAGCAGATAGTGTTGATGAAGATTATTTTTTTTTTATTAACTGAAGATATTTGCTTTAGCTCATAAAATTCATACAAATTACCGGTCAGAATATAATTTCCATTGCTGGAATTCTTATATTTTGGTGATCATTTTGCATATAAACATCATATATTTTTCATTAAACATACAAATTTTAGATAAAAAATTTTTCTCTAGGTAACTATGTTATCTTTTGTGCAAAATATATGACATTTATATTCAAAATATTCCTGGTCTTACAAAATCCAGCAATGTCAATTGTATTATCTAACTTTAGTTTGAGGTATTATTTATTAAAATTTAGTAGTTTTTCCCCCAAAAATTTCTCGAGAGGGAAGAGCCAGTGAGTGTAGTGTGAGAGAGAGAGGGAGGATTGAGTCCATTGAATGGACATTAACTTAGCGACTGTATTTCTCTATTTCTCTTAAAGTATTAATTGTGTGCATGTACCATCATAAAATTAAGATGTTATTTTCTACTACCATAGGTATGTGCCTTCAAAAAGGTGGAGTTTGGGGGTCAGGCCGGTTTCATTGGAATTAATCCCATATGTTCTGTTGTTCACTTAGCGGATTTCATAGCAGGACCCTCTGGGTTCAATTGACGCGTAAATTGAGGTACAACATATATATATATATATATATATATATATATATATATATATATATATATATATATATATATATATATATATATATATATATATATATATATATATATATATATATATATATATATATATATATATATAAACTAGATTCTTATTAAACATGCAGAAGCATCCAACATGAATTTGAGTAACGGCATGTACAAGCTGAACCAATTTTGTAATTAAGAAAGATTTGTGATCCAGGTGAAGGCCGGGTCACTTGACATCTGAGCCTGACCACCAACGTTGTGTGCTATTTAAAATTAGTAAGGTCATTACTAATACCTGACCATTGTGGACCTGGTCTCACCTCCTCCTGTATATATACACCTTGATTTGTATTATCACTCTCTAGTCTGCATACTCACCCCAAATGTAATTACCCCGAACCGTGTTTTTCTTCTTTCATATAGTTACCATATACCTAGAATCTACGCACCTACAATCATTTACTTGCATATATATATATATATATATATATATATATATATATATATATATATATATATATATATATATATAAATATTATGATGTTTGATAACATAATTTACTCTAACGGATTTATGGATAGGAACGATATTTGTATATTGTGAGCATATTAGATATATACGATTTTTAACTAATTCTCCAATTTTGTGGTACTGTTGATGGGGTATGCTGTAACGAATCTAAATGGTTCTAGAACCTTGTTCGTTATAGCATTCGTTAGGTATAAGACTAATCAGTTCCAGGCCCAAATACAACCATAACACTGAAAATATAATATAAAATTGAAAAAAATTGTAAAGTGCATAAATATGCATCTAAACCCCTGAAATAAGAATATCATTAATATTTGTTATAAAAAACAATAAATTAGAAAAAAAAAATTAAATAATGTTCGTTGTAGGAGTTTCGTTCGTTGCGCATTCTCAATTTTATAAGGTAAAACCGTTCGTTATAGTAATATTCGTAGTAGGATCCGTTCGTTATAGCATACCCACGTATTAACTGTAGAATATAGTAAAGAAGAATAATAACAAAGCGTTCCGGTGATAGAATTCCAGTGATGATATTAAAAGAAAAAGATATAACACTTGAAGAAAAGCTACATACAACCTCAAAATCACCTTCTCCCCCATCAAATAAAAGTATTACATTTACTTTAACCACTGATTTCATTAATAGAAATGAACTTAACATTTATTTAGACCATACTATCCTTTGTGTTAAGCTAACTACTAAATTTTTCGATTCCGATAATCTGCACTAACCTATTTATCCATAACCACTATATTATTTCATTAGATACCTATAAACACATATTTTAAAACACAATTATCACAGCAAAGCAACTACATATATATATATATATATATATATATATATATATATATATATATATATATATATATATATATATAAATATATATATATATATATATATATATATATATATATATATATATATATATATATATATATATATATATATATATATATTTTTTTTTTTTTTTTTTTTTTTTTTTTTTTTTTTTTTTTTTTTTTTTTTTTTTTTTTTTTTTTTTTTTTTTTTTTTTTTTTTTTTTTTTTTTTTTTTTTTTTTTTTTTTTTTTTTTTTTTTTTTTTTTTTTTTTTTTTTTTTTTTTTTTTTTTTTTTTTTTTTTTTTTTTTTTTTTTTTTTTTTTTTTTTTTTTTTTTTTTTTTTTTTTTTTTTTTTTTTTTTTTTTTTTTTTTTTTTTTTTTTTTTTTTTTTTTTTTTTTTTTTTTTTTTTTTTTTTTTTTTTTTTTTTTTTTTTTTTTTTTTTTTTTTTTTTTTTTTTTTTTTTTTTTTTTTTTTTTTTTTTTTTTTTTTTTTTTTTTTTTTTTTTTTTTTTTTTTTTTTTTTTTTTTTTTTTTTTTTTTTTTTTTTTTTTTTTTTTTTTTTTTTTTTTTTTTTTTTTTTTTTTTTTTTTTTTTTTTTTTTTTTTTTTTTTTTTTTTTTTTTTTTTTTTTTTTTTTTTTTTTTTTTTTTTTTTTTTTTTTTTTTTTTTTTTTTTTTTTTTTTTTTTTTTTTTTTTTTTTTTTTTTTTTTTTTTTTTTTTTTTTTTTTTTTTTTTTTTTTTTTTTTTTTTTTTTTTTTTTTTTTTTTTTTTTTTTTTTTTTTTTTTTTTTTTTTTTTTTTTTTTTTTTTTTTTTTTTTTTTTTTTTTTTTTTTTTTTTTTTTTTTTTTTTTTTTTTTTTTTTTTTTTTTTTTTTTTTTTTTTTTTTTTTTTTTTTTTTTTTTTTTTTTTTTTTTTTTTTTTTTTTTTTTTTTTTTTTTTTTTTTTTTTTTTTTTTTTTTTTTTTTTTTTTTTTTTTTTTTTTTTTTTTTTTTTTTTTTTTTTTTTTTTTTTTTTTTTTTTTTTTTTTTTTTTTTTTTTTTTTTTTTTTTTTTTTTTTTTTTTTTTTTTTTTTTTTTTTGGACTTACGACCGTCCGGGACACGGCCGCCTCAGATATAGATAAAAAAAAAAAAAAAAAAAAGTTAAATGACACCGCATTTTTTCTATGCGGAAACGTTTCCAATTAATGTAGTCTCCATATATAATTAGAAAATTATGGGGAGCCCCATGTGCATTCAACTGACTACATTAAGGTTAAGTGCTCCAAGTCACCTATTATCATTCATATTATTTAATACTTTCACTATATATATCCATTCATCATTATTCATTACTTTTTACTGTACTGTATTTCATTATGAATTTTTATTTAAAATTTTTTTTTTTTTTTTAATCTATATCGGACTTGACCTGGATTTGGGTCCTAACCCTGTCGTAAGTCAGGGGTCTAGATGTATATATATATATATGTATATATATATATATATATATATATATATATATATATATATATATATATATATATATATATATATATATATATATATATATATATATACACATAAACCCCGACTACGTGATTCAAGACAAGATCAGTCGTAAGTCCGACATAGATAAAAAAAATTTTTTTTTTAATAAAAATCTACAATGAAATACAGTACAGTAAAAGTAATGAACTAATGAATGGATACAGTACAGTAGTAAACCATAATAAGGAATGGATACAGTGTGACTGAGCATAGCGCTTATGTAGTCAGCTGAATACATAGGGCCCCCATAATTTTTCTAAGTATACATGGAACTACATTAACTAGCTTGTTTCAGTATAGAAAATACGTGTGTCATTCAATAACTTTTTTTAATATATCTGCGTTAAGAGTCACGACGATTAAGTAATCACGTAATGTAAGTCAGGTCTAGATTTATATATATATATACATATATATACATATATATATAAATATATATATACTACTATATATATATATATATATATATATATATATATATATATTTTTTTTTCACAAAAACAAACCAAAAAAAAAAAAAAAAAAAAAAAAAAAAAAAAAAAAATATATATATATATATATATATAATATATATATATATATAAATATATATATATATATATAAAATATATAAAAAAACAAAAATCCACAGGGAAAACTGAAATAACAAATGCCTTGACTCAGGTCTTTATTCAAGACTCTTCAGTTCTTGAAGAAGGTGAATAAGGAAGCAACAACTCGTAAAATATATAAATATATATATATATATATATATATATAAAAGTATATACATATATATATATATAAAATATATATATATATATATATATATATATATATATATATATATAAATATATATATATATATATATATATATATATATATAAATATATATAAATATATAAAACATATATATATGGAAGGTGTGTAAGACGGACCCCCAAAAATAAATGGATCTAAAACCACATTTTGATATTTTTCATGTTTTAGATTTGTGGTAGTACTTTGAGGTCTTAGATTCCCAATACAACCTCTAAACACGGTATTTGAGGAAAAATTGAAACTATGATTAAAAAAAAAGTAACTTTTATCGAAAAAGAAAAAAATAACGGGGTAGACGGACCCCTGGGTAGACAGGTCCGTCTTACCAGCATAATATAACT
>NW_024712526.1:2323031-2387506 GCF_018991925.1 Homarus americanus
AGCACAAGTCTTTGCTATCTAAACTTCCTTCTTTTGGTTTCTCTCCCCCACTTTGTTCTCTCATCTCTAGCTTCCTTGAGAATCGATCCATGGCAGTTGTTGCCGAGGGATTGATTTCTCGCTCTTTCTCTACCAATAGTGGCGTCCCACAGGGTTCTGTTCTTTCACCAACTCTCTTTCTTCTTTTTATCAATGATTTACTTCACACTACAACTAATTCTATCCATTCTTACACCGATGATTCTACTCTTCACTCTTCCTCACATTTTCCCCTTCCTCCTAACTCTCAAACTAGATCTGTTTCTAGAACTGATATCATTACTTCTATCAATGCGGATCTGTGCAGCATCTCTGAATGGGGAGATACAAACTTGGTTAAGTTCAATAGTAACAAAGCTCAATATTTACCAATTACACTTTGTAAATTAGACAATCTCCCACCAATTACATTTCAGGACGCTATCATCCTCCCAAATTTTGAAATAAATATGTTAGGCCTCACCATTTCCTCCAATATGTCCTGGAAATCACACATCCTTAGTATAACTAAAGCTGCCTCCCGAAAGTTGGGAATGCTGTACAGATGCCACAGCTACTTCACTCCTGAGCAGTTGCTCCAAGTATATAAGGGATTCATTCGTCCTAACTTGGAGTACTGCTCTCATATCTGGGGTGGCTCTTCTTCTGTCCAACTATTAGATAGGGTGGAATCAAAAGCATTTCGTCTTATTAACTCTTCTCCTTTAGTCGACAATCTCTCTTCCCTTTCTCTTCGCCGCAATGTTGCTTCACTCTCTCTCTTTTACAGGTATTTTAACGGGCAATGTTCAGTGGATTTGGCATCCTGTGTACCGCCGGCAAGGCCGTGGGTTCGTAACACACGTCTTGCCCGCGGTGCCCACCATTTCTCTGTGGATGTCGGTCACACGAGAATAACCCGTTATAGTACCTCCTTCTTTCTTCACACAGCCAAACTGTGGAATGCTCTGCCTTCTTCTGTGTTTCCATGCTCTTACAATCTGTCTCACTTTAAAAAGCTGGTTTTCCGGCATCTTCGTGGTGTAGATTAACACAGTATAACCTTTTTTTCGATATTTTCAATTTTTTTGCTTTTTTTTTCTCGCCCCCAGGCTCTGTTGTGGGTCGTTTGACCTGTGCCCGGGTGGGCTAATTCCCGTAAAAAAAAAAAAAAAAACTTCTTTCCAAAGTCAGAAAGTGTTTAGGCTTGTGTAAACACGAAATGTGTTAGGCACGTTGTAGCCAACAACAGAGAAAAAACGCCCCAGCCAGACTGACCATGTGACTTGTCATTCTCCCATTAAATAACGCAAGATACTACACACGTGGCGGTCGAAAGAGTTAAGAAGAAAACCCAGAAATTAAAGACGTGGGTTGAGTCAAACGATGAGCAGGACAGGAGAATGTATGCAAGAGCCAGAAACCAAGCAAAGATAGAGTGTAGAAGGGCTGAAAAGGAATTCCAGAGGCTGGTTGCAAGCGAGGTGAAGTCAAACCCAAAGGCGTTTTACCGCTATGCAAAGTCAAATTAAAAATGCGAGTAGGAGTATCAGGCCTGAGGCTTGAAGATGGTAGTTACGCAGATTCTGACCAGGATAAAGCTGAGGCATTGAACAGCTTCTTTTCCTCAGTGTTCACAAGAGAGGATGCAACTAACCTTCCTGCGTTTGAGGAGAGACGGTTTGACACAGCACTGACCCACATTGTGTTCACAGAAGAGGGTATTAGAAATAACCCGTCACAGCTAAAGGTCCATAAGAGTCCCAGCCCTGACATGGTGCATCCTAGAGTGCTAAGAGAGTTGTGCAACGAGCGTGCAGAGCCCCTGAAGATCCTGTTTTGTAAATGCCTGGATGAACAGAAGGTCCCCAGTGAATGGAAAGTGGCTTATGTGAGTCCTATCTTGAAGAAGGGTGATCGTCACTCCATGAACAACTATATACCGGAGAGCCTGACCAGCATAATATGTAAAGTGCTTGAGAGTATTATCAGAGATGCCACAATGGAACATCTACTACGAAACAACCTTGTAAAGAATTGCCAACACGGTTTTATGCCGGGGCGCTCCTGCTTAACACAAATGCTCAAGGTATTGGATATTTGGACCCATATTCTGGAACGGGGTGGTAATATCGACACTATTTACCTAGATTTTGTCAAGACTTTCAACAGGATATCCCATGAAAGGCTGAAAAACAAATTTGAAGGGTACAGAATTCGGGGAAATGTCTTAAGCGTGGATAGAAGACTTTCTACATGACTGCAAGCAGTGTGTGGTGATTAATGGCACAAAATCATCATCCATCACAAGTGGAGTACCACAGGCAGTATATTGGGCCCGCTGTTGTTAGTTTGTTTCATAAATGACATGCCTGACGTTGTACACCTCTCCATACAAATGTTTGCCGATGACGCCAAGTTATTTCGGGAAATCAAGAACCAAGCGGACTGTGAAGAGCTGCAGAAGGACCTCTGTGGGCTTCAAGAATGGTCGAAGAAATGGCTGCTGAGATTCAATGTCACGAAGTATAAGAGGATGCACCTGGGGCGTACCAACGGTAAGGAGGCGTATCATATGTCCCAACGGGATGAAGAAACTGCACTATTTGAGACTGAATGTGAGAAGGTCCAAGGTGTGTATGTTTACAATGAGCTGAAGTTCTCGGGCCATTGTGAGAAGAAGGTAAATCAGGCAATTAAATTATTGGGTCTTATAAGAAGGTCGTTCAGATATCTAGACGGTCCGTCCCTTGTAACAATCTTCAAGAGTGAAGTGCTTCCCCATCTGGAGTACTGTCACCCCATCTGGAGTACTGTCACCCCGTCTGGTCCCCGAGATAGGGACTGTCAGTTGGTTGAAAATGTTCAAAGACGGGCCACCAGACTGGTGCCTGCACTTCGGCACCTCAACTACCCTGAGAGATTGGAGTGCCTGAACTTGCCTAGCTTATATTACAGACAGGCAAGGGGCGACCTAATTGAGGTGTATAAGCATCTCAAGGGGCACTACTCAGTCGAGTGTCCTTACTTGGAGCTGGCAGGTGCTCGCCCCACAAGGGGTCACAGCTCAAGATTGAAGAAGCAGCAAATCCAGAAAACTGTGAGGGTAAACTTTTTCGGAGTGAGAGTTGTGAACTCTTGGAACAATCTACCAGAAAGTGTTGTGACGGCACCGAGTGCGAGCTCTTTCAAGACAAGGCTTGACCAACACTGGAGCAGGTTTAGGTACATTCAGGAGCCGGTGCATGCCCAGTACTTGCCAACAGTGCAGCTAACGAGTCGTTCAGTGGATAAAAGAAAAAAAAAGTAACAAAGACGTGACCGATCGCCCAAGCGGCTAACGAGCCGATCAGTGGTGAAGAGGATAAAAGTAAGTAAGTAAAAGTACTGTACATAAATTATATTACTGTAACACAATTCATATACAGTATTAATTACACTACTGCTCATGTTTACAATGTGTGTGTGTGTGTGTGTGTGTGTGTGTGTGTGTGTGTGTGTGTGTGTGTGTGTGTATGTGTGCGTGTTAAAAACTGTCTATTTTTTATCCCATAAACTGGTCCTTTGAATTGGATGAGCCTGATGACACTATTTTATCATCCATACAAATAAATCTAAATAGTTTCATTATTCCTGCCATCATCATTTTGGCTTCCTATTGGCAAATTTTCATGGGAATCACGAGATAGCTTATGTTTTGGCAATACTGTACTTTGTTTTGGTTCAGCGTTGGAAAATTTGGAGATAATCCTCCAGTAAATTAGATTGTCTTTGATTCTGATTTCTGTACACTCAACATCTTTATCTAATTGTGCCACCTTAATCAACCTTTTGCAAACCAATTAATGACAGAGAAGGTAATTAATAAAATTGGGTGTTGATTTCTGGAGTGCTAGAGATAATTTCTGGTTGTACAGTAAGATCT
Source organism: Homarus americanus (assembly GCF_018991925.1). Classification (NCBI taxonomy): domain Eukaryota; kingdom Metazoa; phylum Arthropoda; class Malacostraca; order Decapoda; family Nephropidae; genus Homarus; species Homarus americanus. Next base: position 2,326,975 of record NW_024712526.1, read on the forward strand.
CATATTTCGTGCGATTTCATTTTGCATGTTTGAAGTAAAAGTGCTAAAAAATTTGAGCATTTTTTAAAAGGTAAATACCCAAAAATGTTACCTGAGTGCAGTACTCAAGTAAATTTATTAGTTAGTTTATAACTCTGTATATAACATTAGCATACTCGCATACAGAAAATTTGGTTTATAAACATATCCTTACCGCATTGCATAGAACACAATAGCCGACCATCCTAGTGAGATGACTATAAGCTCCAGGTAATTCCATGGGTCCTTCCAGTAAGTCCGTTTGTCCCGGCAAATACCCTTGAACTCTCGATATGTATAATAAATAATAAAGACAATGAAGACACCTTCGCAGATCATCACAAAGAGAGAGAAGCCTTCGTTGTACCTCAGGAGCATGATGGGGTCAATCTTGAAGGAGGGATGAAGACCACCTACAAAAACAAAGAAAACAAAAATAATAATGTAAAAAACATGATGGTGATGGATTTAGTGATTCCTAACTTAAAACTGTCTTCATAAATATAGTGAAGGGGAACTATTGAATTTATAAAAAATCAGCAAAAATCAAAAAGACTGAATTTAGCACTGAATTTGTTGGACGACTGTTATTAATAAATTGACAAGGAGGTAAAATTACCCAATTATAAAAGCTTTACATCGAATGAGACCTACAACAGTTTCAGAAATTAAGTCAAAGGGATTCAACTCTCATGTCCAATCAACTGACACAAGTAACTTGAATATGTTTATCCAAGACTTGCAAATCTATTAATTTCAAGTGGTGCAATACAGTATCTTGAATGAGGCACTCATCATTTTATATTGATCATGGTCTCCTACCAAACCGTTGTCAAGATTAAAAATTGGTCAGAGAATCCATGTGAGAAGCACAAGGGACAGTGTAAAGTGAATCATTAGCAGGGTTTTTAATTGATTAATTATGTATGGCTGAAGAGGTTCCAAGCATGAAGAAGGTTCAAGCACTAGTCTCTTCAGCAGGGGTCAGTGTGGCTGAATAAGAATCTCAAAATTATCACAGCAAAATCAAGAGTGAAAGCTACAGAAGCACCATTTAAGGATGTGATGGACAGTGTAATGGTTTATGTCTTTATGTCCCACACCAGCCATAAGAACTGAATTCATTAAAATAAATCCATTCTTTTTAGTAAAACACTTTTGCTTAACAAAGTAGTGGAATAACTTACCTTCTGGGCCCTGTTCAAGGACAATTGCACAAGCAGCAAAGAGGTTGACCTGAGCATTGTAAATAGAGAACTCAATGAAGACAGCTCGAGTCCTCTCATTAATCCAATTGTCCTTCTCTAAACCATCAATGGTAGCTAAAAGCTTATCCTTTCTTCCTGTCAGCTTCACCTGGTACCTGCAGTAAATATAGAATTATGTAAACTGTATCATATGTAATGTATGGGTTGTATAATTCATGAGCAAGGTATCACACTACATTATTTTCAGAATCAACAGTGTTTCTGCATTCTCACTAAAATTAAATACAGTAATTAATAGCTGGGGTAATATTTAAAAAAAAATGATCATCACTAACCCTCCACCACCATAGACATCTATATTTCCCCAGAAAGGCACAGTATCAAGTTCCAAGGCCCCTCGATACTTGTACTCAAATTTGGGTTTCTTTTTCTCAGGTAGCGGTCTCCAACTAACATCAAAGTCTTTTTTCTCTTCATCAATAAGTGTTGTTTTTCCACGACAGACTTTGACTGTATTCTTCATTGCTCTTGGTATCTTACATGTCCCTGAAAGTGAAATCTTGTGTTGATATTATATCTCACTATACAGGACACTTAGTACATCAGAAATCAGCTTTATCAGACATCAATTATTCACTAGAATAGGATACTTCATTTTGAGATGAATCTGATACGTCAATGGTAATCCAATCGCCAACCATGCAAATTTCCAGGTGTTGGCATCCCTAGCCACTCACTTTGTCCCATAGTAAGTAACAAAACTGCATACTGTATTAATATTAGCTTATTAGCATACATATCACAAGCTCTAGCACTTACGAGGGGTCCTGTATTATAAGCAGCATTTCTCAGGTGCACATTCTGATGCTCAACCAGCTCTTCACTGGCTTGATAAGGAGAGACTGAGATCCCCAACACCACACCCCACCACGACCCAACATTAACTCCCGTGGACATATGAAATGTTTATTCTCTTTATGTTTTTGACCTTATGATAATTATTTCTTGTATTTTTTTTACACATTCTATATGAACAATCTTGTGTGCGTGTAACTGCAAAAAAATTAATAAAATTATGTATATTTCCCCCAAAATATGAGTTGAAATATAACAATAATGCAGTTTGGCCTGATAGGGTGAGAACTAAGGGGATGTAGCTACAGGGACAGTCTAACTTGGCAACCTGCTAAGTCCACACACACGCACGCCTGCAAGCACGCACCCACTCACGCACACACACACACATGCTCTTCATTTTCTTATTTTATAACAACATGCCATCTCCATGGAGATGTAGTTTAAAATTATTATTACTATTTAATTTATATTAAGCTATTTTATATGTATCTGACTCAAATTTAATTAAATGTACAGGTATTGTTTAGTGAAAGAACAGGCAGCTTAGTTAGGTTTTGATGAATGTTAACCGTGGCCATGGAACGCAACCCCATAAGCCTTTAATCTTACCAACCATGGATTTGCCAACCATAGGGGTCCTCAGGAACCTAGCCCTAGTGGTTGGTGAGGGACTACTAAATTTAATAATCTGGTTTTATCACACAATATCATGTAAGGTACAAAGGACTTAATGTGTTATTTACTTTCCAGCTGCTTGGTGATGCAACCATCACAGAGGATAAAAATTTATGATTGAGTGAGCTATCCTCCTAGTCTCAGAATCCTTGCCTTTAGATAGCATCTTGCCATTGCATCATGAAGCGATCCTATGAGTCATGATAACTAAAACACTTCATATACAGTACTTTATTTTTAGATTACTTAACCACTCTTAATACAGTAAAGTGCTGTAAGCTATTTTTACCTTAATTATTTTTATAAACAGACCAGGCCTGGTATGGAAAGTCTTTAAAATGTCTGTATCAGTATCTCAACATCTTCTAATGATACACAAAAATTACACAACATGCAAACAAAAAATTCATAACTTCGGATTTTTTTTACTTAAATTTAAATTTTTTTTTATAAACCAGATCTCTATATATCAAGAACTACCTGTATCCTCCAATCTGAATTTCATTTAATATTATATACATACAGGGTGTTATTGGTGTTCATTGTTTGTTACTTGTGTTTTATATGTACATACTTAGATATCTCAATCTGAACTTTTGTTTGAGAATCAAAAAAATTCTGCTTTAGCCCACTTACTCTCCTCAATTCTGACTTGGCGAAGTGTTGCATAACCCAACAACAGGGAGGTGCCATCGTTCAGCATCAACTCATTGTCATGTTTAGGGTTTAAAATTCCATTGTAGTTCTCAGTCATCTTGATTTCTTCAGCAAACACAACTCGCATCCAATGGTAGAAGTATGACTTATTTTGGATCTGCAAATTCAGAGTAGAGTTTTCTAATAAGTGTTACAATAAACATGATAATCTTAAAATTACTTATTAACCCTCTCGCGCATGATGATGCGATTTGCGTCATATTCGTGATAAGACCAACTTTATGGTGACGCAAATTGAGTCACCAAACTTTAAAAAATTCGCCAAAAATTAAGTTTTAAACAGATTTGCACCAAATTTTGATGCATCATAGTAGTAAGTAAGTTCTATCAAATAAACTAATTGGCAACTCTTGAGGCCCATAGGAAGGGAAGACCAGAACAATAATTGCACAGTATTATCTCAGCAGTCAGCCCGTAAGTGGGAGCGGTGTCCATTTAAATTTCCATGACTCCGTGCGGGCTGCCTCAACTCCTCCCTCAAATAATTTCTTTTTAGTGTTAGCAGCCATTTCTTCAACTTCAAGTTTACATAAATCTTTCTGCAACTCTACACAGTTTGCTTGTTTCTTAATTTCCCTAAATAACTTGGCATCGTCCACAAACATTTATATGGAAGAGTGTATAGCTTCTGGCAGGTCATTTATGAAACAAACAACAACAGCGGGCCCAATACACTGTCCTGTGGTATCCTGCTTGTGACGGGTAAACATGACGATTTCGTCCGATTAATCACCACACACTGCTTGCAATCATAGAGAAAGTCTCTGATCTACGCTAGGACACTTCCTCGAATCCCGTACCCTTCCAGTTTAATTTTTAGCCTTTTATGGGGTATGCTGTCGAAAGCCTTCGCAAAATCTAGATATATATTTTCATTATTGCCACCTTGTTCCAGAATTCAGGTCCAAACATCACGTACCTTGAGTAATTGCGTTAAGCAGGAGCATCCTGGCATAAAAACGTGTTGGGATTCCTGTACAAGGTTGTTTCGTAGTAGATGTTCCATCATGGCATCTCTTAAATGCTCTCTAGTACTTTGCACACTATGCTGGTCAGGCTCACTGGTCTATAATTATTTGTGGGGTGACCATCGCCCTTCTTGGAGATAGGACTCACATAAGCCATTTTCCAATCACTGGGGACTTTTTGCTCATCCAGGCATTTACAGAACAAGATCTTCAGGAGTTCAGCAAGCTCATCGCACAACTCTCTAAGCACTCTGGGATGCACCATGTCAGGGCCGGGACTCTTATGAACCTTTAGCTTTGAAAATTTATTTCCTATAACCTCTTCTTTTAACACAATGTGGGTCAGCGCTGTGTTGAACCGTCTGTCCTCAAACGCAGGAAGGTTAATCACATCCTCTATTGTGAACACCGAGGAAAAGAACCTCAGCCTTGTCTCGGTCAGAATCTGCATAACTACAGCCTTCTAGCCTCAGGTCCAATACTCCAACTCGCATTTTTAATTTTGACTTTGAGTAGTGGTAAACCCCTTTTGTGTTTGAATTGACCTCACTTGCAACCAGCCTGGAACTCCTCAGCCCTTCTACACTCTAACTTTGCTTGGTTCCTGGATCTGGCATAATCCTCCTGTCCTACTCATCATTTGGGTTTTATTCTTAACTTTGCCAACTGCTACATGGTTCATGTGTAGTGGTCTCCTTGTATTCCTGGAGGCACTGGGTTTGGTCTTGGGTATATATTTCTTAATCAAATGGTCCACTTTACAGATTATGGTATTCAGCATAGTGTCTGTGGTCTTATACCTCAGTGAGTCACCCCAGTGGATATCCCTCATCTTCTCCCTCATCCCGTCATAATTTCCATTGTAATATTTGAACCTTGGCCTGATTTTGTCATGAACCAAGAAGCAGTTAGATCTGAAGGACAATGTTACATGGTGACTGGTGCCAATGGGGGCTAGGTATTCCAGCTTGGCCACCATACCCTCCTTGTTTGTTATGATGAGGTCCAGTGGCTTGGGTATTTGCTCCCCTCTGCAATGAGTCAGGTCTTTAAATGTAGGAACAGAAAATTATTTCTGAGAGTTTCTACAAAGAGAGTAGCGGGGTTATTTAAGTCATTTGGCATGTTCCCATTTCTCCAGTCGATGCTGCCATAGTTGAAGACCGCATGACAAGGAGGTGACTAGGGATGAGCATCATTGCTTTGTCTATTAAAGCTCTTACGATCCTTTGGTTTAATAAGCTACAGTTTGGGGATCTGTAGATACACCCTACAATAAATAAGTCTGTCTCTCCCTTTAATTTAATTTTACTTTGTCCAACTTTGTCCACCATAATAGATGATTGTTTATCTGAATAGGGAGAGAAGAAGCAACATTTCTGTTTCTGTGAAGCAACTTCGAGCCCAGATGAGATAGTTGCTTTTTCCTTAACTTTCCCAATGGAACCACTATTGTGGCAAAATTCAACAGACCCAGAAGTTTTTCCCAATCGTGCCAAGAAACCTTGTGCTTTACACAAAGGGCTTCTACTTTGTTTATCAAATATGTTACTTTTGTTTCTGGTAAACTGACTGACTGCTGATTTGTATCCCACTGGAGACCTAACCAATCCAACTTTTGACATGGTAATAAATATGATTTTACCTGGTTTATCTTTAAACCAAGGTTTTGAAATAGTACTAGTGTACGTTGGGTCGCCCTATGACAATCTTCGAAAGAGTGTCCCATATCAGCCAATCGTCTAGATAAGCAAAGGTTCTTCTGCCCTCCTTCGCAAGGATCTTTCTGGGAATGTTCGCCAGTTTTGTAAAGACTTTTGGCGCAATTGTCAGGCCGAATGGCATCACTGTGAATTGATAACTTACATCCCCTACTTTGAACACCGGAAATTTTCAGCCTTCTTTTATGTGTATTTACAGCTGAATCGCCAGGCAAGAAGATGAAGGTCGTGATGCAAATGATGGGGGGTGAAAAAGGGGGTTTTGAGAATTGCAATTAAATGCCAGGTAGCGACGTGTCCTCCTAATATTACTTATTAAGTAATTATTAGATGTTTTAATTGCCTGTATGTTGGCCTGGCGAGTTAGCTAGGAATTAACTTACCTAGGTAACATGCTGTGCGTCGCATTCTGACTTGAACAAAAATAAGTGTTACAGTGTCAAACAAGATAGGTATATTAATAAAGACAAGGTCAATTTGTTTTATTTTTCTAAGTTATAGAAGTTAAATATGTTTCTTTTTTGTAACTCAGAAGACATGAACACTTGCCTGACAAATTGAAGTTTTACTTACATTGAGGAAATTGATGTTAGGGGTCCAGCTCTCTGTAGCAGCATAAATGAAGTTATTAGCCAATTCATTCTTTAAGAGAAAGCTGTTTGGGTCACGGTTGCCATGACTCAATATTATCACTATCCATATAAAGAAGGCATAAGCACCCATGTCATATATGACGCCCCACATTTTGATCTCCTTCTTCCTTTGTTCACGTGCTGCCAGGAGATGACTGTCATCAACTGGCTTGTATTCCATTTTCTTCCTGTGAACATCTGTATAAATAAAAATTAAAGATTAACTTCACTAAAAGTTGATGGAGTACAGTACAGTACAGGCACTTGTAAAACAAGTTATTATGAGATGGATCCCAAAGAACGTTAACAATAATAAATCACTATACAGTATATGATCACCATTATCTTTATTTGCCAATCAATGTTTACCCCTCAGCTACCCAGAGAGAATACAATGCCTGTAACTGCCTAGTTTACAGGGTATACTATAGAGGGGCAAGTGGCGATCAAATTGAACTGTATAAACATCTCAGAGGGCACTACTAGGTTGAATGAACATACCTGTAGCTGGCAGACACCTGCCCCACAATGGGTCACATCTCAAGGTTGAAGAAGCCACAAGTCCAAAAAACAGTGGGGGCAAATTTTTTCAGAGTGGGAATTGTGAACTCTTGGAACATTCTGCCAGAGTGTTGTGACGGCACTGAGTGTGAGCTCTTTCAAGGCCAGACTTAACCAACATTGGAGCAGGTTCCAATACATTCTGGAGCCAGTTCATGCCCAGTACTTGCCAACAGTGCATAGACCAACCGCCCAAGTGGCGAATGAGCCAATCAGTGGCGAAGAGGATAAAAGTAAAGACAAGTGCATGGATCTCAGAACTCACCTGAAGATTCGCCCCCAACACTACCCGGAGATATTCTTCGGGATACAGTGGACCTCAGTAGTCACGTAAATATTGCCCCCCCCCCCCCATACTACATCACCTGAAGTTTAACCACACCTACGCTGCCTGAGGATATTCTTCAGTGGACAGTGTACCACCTGGTGGTCATTGTATATTCTTAACTAAAGTGTGCAAATACCACGTGCATTATTTACATTAAAGTGTGCAAATATCAAGAACGTTATTTGGATTATAAGTGTGTATATCCTCATGTCATGTTTTTAATTGCATACTACAATAATTATGATTATATAATTACTTTTATTATATAAACAATGAACCAGCAAAATAGACCAAAACAGCCTGTTAGGCTATTTTCCTGTGACCGGTACTATAAGTCACCGCCAATTTTACATACAGTGGTCCCTCGGTTAACGAGCGCCTCGGTTAACGAGATTTCGGTTAACGATTTACCTTCCATAAGATTCTTAACTTCGGTTAACGAGCAATCCCTCGATTAACGAGTTTTTTACGAGCCGACTTCACATGTTTTCGCTTGCATTTGGCAGTCCACCAGCTGTAGTATTAGTCCGCCAATATAGTGGTCCCTCGGTTAACGAGCACAATCCGTTCCAGCAGGTTGCTCGTTAACCGAAACCATTGTTTGAATGGGTTTTTGGGTAATTGGTTCCAGCTCACCGAAAATTGCCTAAATTCAACAAAAAAGGTAGAAAAGTTCACTTACTTTGAGGTGTGTATGTAGAAGGCTCCTGGATGATGATGATGATGATGATGGGAATTAGAATGTAATCGTAATTGTAAAAGTACTAAGGTCTTAAAATATTAAGATCATGTTTACAGAGCTACCATAATACAATACAGTATTTTGTTTACTCTGAGTAAATATGTTATCTTTTGTGCAAAATATATGACATTTATATTCAAAATATTCCTGGTCTTACAAGGAATCCAGCAATGTCAATTATATTATCCTAGCTTTAGTCTGAGGTATTATTTATTTCTATACCTTAAAATCTAGTGGTTTTCCCCCAAACATTTCTCAGAGAGGAAAGAGCCAGCAAGTGTGAGAAAAGGGGGAGGGAGCTGAGTCCATTATTTGAATGGACATTAACTTGGCGACTGTATTTCTCTATTTCTCTTAAGTATTAATTGTGTGCATGTACCATCATAAAATTAAGTTGTTATTTCTACTAGAACATAGGTATTGTGTCGGAAAAAGTGGAGTTTGGGGGTCAGCTGGTCTCTATTTCATTTAATCCCATATGTTATGTTGTTCACTTTATGCGTTTCTCGCTTTACGCGGACCTCCGTGGGTTAAATTGACCGCGTAAAGTGAGGGTTCACTGTATAAGACTTTTAAAATTATTGAATAGTACAAACTTCTTGATATTTACTAAAATAGTGAGGAATTTAAGCCCTAGAACCGATTACTGTATTGGCGGACTAATACGACAGCTAGTGTGCAAGAGAAAAAATGTTGAGGTCGGCTCGTAAGGAATTCGTTAATCGAGGGAATGCTCGTTAACCGAAGTTAAGAATCTTATGGAACGTAATTCGTTAACCGAAATTTCGTTAACCGAGGCGCTCGTTAACCGAGGGATCACTGTACAGAACTAACTCACCTCCAAGCTCATGCATCCATTCCTCATCTTCACCCAACTCAGGATCACTCTCATCTCTGTCAGCATCATCCTCATCATCATTGGGTTTCTTGCAGATAGCACTGAAGATCATTGCCATTGCAAACACCTGTCAATGAATGCATATAGTAAAGTATGACAGAAACTTACACATTGTTTTAACAGTCTTCTCATAATGAAAAAATGTTAGAAAAAAAAGTGCTTTTCCCAATTCATTATCAATAATCATCATATACACTGCCCCCCTCGGTTAACACGAGGGCTGTGTTCCCAGAAAATGGTGTGTAGAGCGAACCCATTATAACATGGGGAGATAGAGGATGCGTCAGGTGGATCCCAAAAATACCCCCCCCCACCCCACAACCAAAGTTCAAAGACATCATATAGCTCTAAAGTAGCTCACCAATACAGAAATACCCTGATCATTGCAAAGGATGCATAAATGTGGGCAATATATAAAATAAAATAAAATACTGTACAGCATGCCCTAAAAATTCGCAGGAGTTACGTTCTTAAAATGACCACGAATAGCTAAATCCACAAATAACATTTGCTGACCAGAGGGGGGGAGTCATTTTTACTCGTGTGCAAAGAAATCTACATCCCTTTGTGTTTGCCCTAAGGACAATTATTTCTTTTACACACACACACATGCTGTACAGGTAAAAGAAATTACTGTCTCTAGAACGAATGGCTCCCTGTTCCGGCTGTGAAAATGCCAGCAATTTTAAAACTACCCACAGACATTCTTGGGTACATCCACGGTGTCATCCGTGAATAATCGAGGTCCGCAAATTAAAATTTTGTGAATTGTCAGGGCATGCTGTATGGCCACTTGGCAATCGTGTCTACACGCAGGATAAGGAAACAGGAGCGGTTAATAACTCCGACACTGCTCTCCCGTTACACCCCATGTGTCTCAAACACATGCACAAGTTCCTCAGACTTTCTGCGCCCTTACTCCTCAGTGTTTACTTAACATTCATACTTCCCAAGCTCACCTATGCCTCCTCTGCCTGCTCTTCCTCCCTAAATGCCACACAATGGAAACACCTGGAAAAAAGTGCAAAAGAGGGCATGCAAGATTATTCTATCCCCTCCTTCTCCACATATCGAGAAGCGCTCAACACACTGACCCTCTTGGTTCTCTCTGATCAATACCACGACCTCATCTGCAAATTTTGTGAGAAGCTTCTGCACCATCCCAGACACCGGCTCCTACTTTCACTCCGAGATCCCTTGTTCGCGAATTGCTGTTCACTGAGTGACTTAAAGGCAAGGGATAGTCACAACGATCTAAACGACTCACAAAGAAAATGCGTTTTGGTCGCCATGCTGACCCAAAGTCGTATAAGAAAATGTCCCAAATACAATAAATGAGAGACACAACAAAATAAAAGTCACTCTACTTCATCACTGTGCTATTAAGCACAAATACCGTATATAATATCCTTGCGGAGGTGAGTATTTCAGCAATTAGAACACAAATTCACGGAGCTTCCCTTTGTGTGTTTTATAGCTGAATCACCAGGCAAGAGATGAGGTTCGCGATGCGCATAGTGGCGGGGTGAAGGAAGGGATTTGAAAATAGCAATTAAATGCCAGGTAGCGACGTGTCCTAATATTACTTATTAAGTAATTATTAGATGTTTTAATTGCCTGTATGTTGGCCTGGCAAATTGCCTAAGAATTAACATACCTAGGTAGCATTGCTGACGTCGCATTCAGAGCTTGAACAAAAATATCCAATTACAGATTCTGGCATTTAGCTACAGTACAATATACAGTGTTTTCATCTTAGCTACTTGTTTACATGTACTGTACAGTAATTCTCCAGATTTTTCACACATTTACCAGCATCGCTAATAGACAGCCAGCTATATTGAGTACACATTTTAGCTCTCAGTTTGTGTTGCAGATTTGGGCTCAATTCCATTTCAAAATAATCAAGAGAAATTTCAATTCAGTGACTGAACATTTGTAATTTATTGTGGTTTATTTCCCAATAAAAATTGGGGTTTTGGGCAAAGAAGCCTCCCCAAGAAGCATTCCCAAAACAAGGTGAAGGTAGTTTTAGGCTTCAAGTTTTTATATTATAAAATGTCACAGAATAAACTTAGCAGAATATAACATGCATTGCTGGAATCCTTGCAAGATAGCGAATAATTTGAATATAGACATCATATACAGTATTAAAAAAAATAAAAAAAAATAAAAATTGTCCTTTAATGTATTACATCGAGTACAAATGAGTACAGTGATGCTGCTCAAAATTATGGCTTTTTCACAGGAAAAAGTCTGTATAACTAACCCCCATGATCAGGATAATATGTACTGTAGTTTTGGTGTTTTTTATATCATTATTTATCGTTTTTATACATTTTGTACATTCGCCTGATGATTCGGACAATCGGCTTTTCCAGACAGGTGGTCCCCCCTTTTAGTCCGGATCTTCGAGGGTTCACTGTATTTAAAAATTAGATAAAATTTAAACCTTTAAGAAAAATTTCTTCCACAATTCATTGAATTGAAATCAAACTGAACCCAACACTGTTGTACTGTATAGGTTATGGTTTTCATATTGGGTCTGGAGAATTGCTGCCACACAGTGTCCTCCTTTTTGGGGTTATGTAAGTGACCACCTTAACCCCAACCCCCCAGGACCTTCAGGGAAGAGATTACCCTCTGATTTGGCTTGTCTTTATATTTTGAAGTAAAATGGCATATTAAATTTCATATTTTTTTCTATCATTTAATACTGTACGTTATATTACTTACGATCAAACATACACCATAAGAGGTTGATCATACGAGAATATAATTATGAATAAATAAAAACAAACTAATGAACGTGGCAACAGCCCCCCACCTCCAGCACGTTTACAGATGGTGTCATCTCTTGTACCTATTAGCTCTTGTTAGGCATTTATCAAATCTGATTAGACCGCTGTACAGCATCCAAAATATCAGAAAAAGTCATACGTTATTGAGAGGGTTTACTGTACTGTACTGCGCACATCATTGTCATCCCTAAAAACCCCATTTAATTTATATTACGCTACATAACATTCAAATGCACCGCGCTTGTAGAACCTCAGAAAACGGGAAACACTGAGAAAGGACAACTCACCTACTCAAGGTTCCTAGACCATGTGTTGTACTGTACTCAGGTATAGTTATATCATATCAAGTGTATGTATTCATAGCATTAAGGATCACTCAGGGTAGGCATAAGATGAATGTTAAAGTCCAGTTGAGCCGGACTAGTGTACTGTAAGACTAAGTGTGGATCAGGGTTTGAAGGTCATACTATTTACGTCTGTGAGCGTGTAGCGAACATAACTCCAACAGATATCATATGAAAATACTTGAGAACAATGATCTGGAAAAAGGATAAATGTATCAGAACTATGTGAGGGGTTGACAGTGATCTAGAAACTATACTTGAAAGGAAATATCGTGTATGCGTCGGTATGAATTTAATACACCTCGTAGCCTCACGTGACATATACCCACGACAGGTACAGTGATCAGAGAATCTTATGTCTGTGTTCAAATAGTGCAATGTGTGAGAGGAAGATCCCTCATTACAGTTTTTAAGTGAAGTTGATACACCCCCGCAATGATCATTCGGCCTTTGTTTCAAGGCGCGTCATGTACCCGCCTCAGATGCCACGTTGATATTATAATCCCAGGCATTTACCCAAGCACTAGCCAACCAAGACCTGACCTTAGTGTATAAGTTAGGATTAAAATATGTGTTTATAAGACATGAGTGACAATATACCGAAAAGTGTTCAGGTGAGAACCATAAGAAACAAAAGTGTAAATTGGGGATTGGAAACTGTAGGCCTATGTGACGAGGAGCGGCGGGGCACTGGCCTCAGTCTTCTCCGTTCTACCGTCACCTCAGGTCAGTGTCCTAGCGGGCTATATCCCGCCCTATAATTAAGGTTGATAAATAGAAGTTACTACAGTTTAAAGCTTTGCCGGATATATAAGTGTGATAGGAATGTGTTAAGGGGTGGGATAACCGCCCGTCAGGCATTATTTCTCAGTCTTCTCCGTTCTACCGTCACCTCAGGTGCCATGTGGTCGGAGTACCTTGCCGCCCGGCCGCCATTGTCCCTTTGAGCGTCACAACAGGTGGGGACGACTCCCCGCTATGCCAGTCCACTGTGAACATGTGGATTTCCAGCGCACCACTCCAAATGAATAGTCACAACTAAGAAGACCGTGAGAAACTGCGGTCGTTACTTGGAGCGACCTATAATACCAGGCGTAGAAATAGTGCTGGTATGTCTCTAGGTGAAGCCCTCGTCTTTACCCACCGAGGGCGGTGTGCGAACGAGGTGCCTGTTGTGTATACCTAAAAGTCACAAGGAGTCACATACTTGCAGGTATGGAGTGTAACAGGTGTGTTGAGATGGTGCTACTATGTATGATAACCGACGGTGCTATATTCCACACAGGTGGAGCAGTCTGATGTGTTAAGGGATATTGTAAGAAGGAACGACCGAGGTACGGTGGTCACAGATTGTTATGCAATAAGTAGGTGGATGACACGCCATCAATGTAAGAGTCTGGGGCCCATCTGGGTAACCACATTTCCGTTGTTCTTCTGAGGAAGGCCAATTCATGTATATGTTTTTTACCAGTATGTTTTATAAGGAATAAATCAATTAAGACATGTTATGGTTTCACCCTTCTTTACCCTTATCGATCTGGTCAATGGAAAACCTAACCCAATGCCTAGTCTACTCTGCCCGCTACCTAACGAGCTACATGCTGTCCAGAGGGGGTCTGGTGGCAGCGACCCTTAGGAATTAAGATTAGAGTTAAGTTATCCCCTTAGATTTAGTGACCCCAGATCTGGCAGTATAGTACAAGCATTGATGAATGTGAGACCTGGCTATAACACACTAAAATATGCTTAAACAACAAGAAATGAAGCAGTGATCCTCACTGGAACCACCTGCTTTTTATGTGGGTGGGACCAGGAATGAAAAGGTTAATTCTGTAATGGGCCCCTGTCTCATCAACAGAACATATTATATAAATGGGTCAATACATCTGATATTATATTCAGATTCACCACCCTGTAACTTTCCACTGGCTATGAGGTGACATGTTCAATGCACGTGATAAGGTGTGCCCACAGGATGCTGCGTCATACTATGCTGAGTAAAGGCATAAGTAGCCGGCTCTCTGGCCACCTGAAGCGAGCAGTAGTTTGATATCCTTGACTAGAGGAAGACGTTATTTGAGAGCCGCAGTGGATGGCTCCGTCTTCCCTCGAGGGGGAACGACGTAACCATACCGTTCTCCCTCGATGGGTCACTACTCATGAGTCGCTCACATCAACTTATATCGTAAGGACGTGACCTAACGTTTATAATACATAAACGCCGTCCCTTTCTCATTCACTCTTAAACAGTGGAACTTACGGTCGATCTACACTCAGGAAATATATATATACAACCCTTTTATAATAAAACAAGGAACTACCGTTTGGGTTTCATTACTTAAACCCAAATAATAAATATATGTGATCGGCCTGGTTAATTGCACAAGCAGCCGATTCAATTCCTGAAAACTATGTGAGGCTGATACAAGTAGAAGGGTCAGGTATGAACTAATTAATGCTATGTGATGATCTTGTCTGTCCCACTCCCTTAGTTTACTAGAAAAAACTGCTTCCAATCTCCCATTTAGGGTGGTGGTTTCAATAGGAGAGGACAAACTAACTAAGATTCATCTCAGCCAATAACAGCATGTCTCCAAGGTGTACACCACTGGTGTAGACAGCAAATAACATAAGTTTTAGCCACCAGGCCATACATCTTTTCATCGTCATGTACAACTCAATCCAGTTTCTTTTATCTTTATTTGAAATATGACAGAAAACTCAAGGGTACCTTTGTTCATACAGTGTGAAGTAATTTTTATGTATGCATTTTCTTGTTATAATGTATAACACTTCTAGCTCTTCAATGTTTTCTTTTTGAAATGATCACTGGCTAAACTGGCCATTTCAACTACACTTTTACTTTTAACCTCTTCACCACTTATCGGCTCGTTAGCCGCTTGGGTGATCAGTCATGTCTCTCTTATGCACTGTTGACAAGTACTGGGCATGCACTGGCTCCTGAATGTATCTGATCCTGCTCCAATGTTTGTCAAGTCTGGTCTTGAAAGAGCTCACACTCGGTGCCGTCACAACACTTTTTGGTGGATTGCTCCAAGAGTTCACAACTCTCACTCCGAAAAAGTTACCCCTCACGGTTTTCTGGACTTACGGCTTCTTCAACCTTGAGCTGTGACCCCTTGTGTGGCGAGCGTCCTCCAGCTACAGGAAAAAACACTCGACTGAATAGTGCCTGATGTTTATACACCTCAATTAGGTCCCCCCTTGCCTGTCTGTAGTATAAGCTAGGCAATTTCAGGTGCTCTAATCTCTCAGGGTAGCTGAGGTGCTGAAGTGCAGGCACCAGTCTGGTGGCCCTCCTTTGAACATTTTCAATCAACTGACAGTCCCTAGCATATCTCGGGGACCAGACGAGGTGACAGTACTCAAGACAAGGAAGCACCTCACTCTTGAAGATCGTTACGAGGGACTGACAATCTTGATATCTGAATGACCTTCTTATAAGACCTAATAATCTAGTTGCCTGATTCACCTTCTTCTCGCAATGGACTGAGAACTTCAGCTCATTGTCAACATACACACCTAGTTCCTTTTCACATTCAGTCTCAATTAATGCAGTTTCTTCATTCCGTTGGGACAGATGATACGCCTCCTAACTATTGGTACATCCCAGGTGTAGCCTCTTACACTTCATGACATTGAATCTTAGCAGCCAATTTTTGAAGCTTACAGAGATCCTTCTGCAGGTCTTCACAGTCTGCTTGGTTTTTAATTTCCCAAAATAACTTGGCGACATCCGCAAACATTTATATGGAGTTATGTACAATGTCAGGCATGTTATTTAAGAAGCAAACAAACAACAGCAGGCCCAATACACTGCCCTGTGGTACCCCGCTTATGATGGGTACACATGATGATTTCATGCTATTAATCACCACACACTGCTCGCGGTCTTGGAGAAAGTCTCCGATCCATGCTAGGACATTTCCCCGAATCCCATACCTTTCCAGTTTAATTTTCAGCCTTTCATGGAGTATGCTGTCGAAAGCCTTGGCAAAATCTAGGTATATATTGTCAATATTACCACCCTGTTCCAGAATTCAGGTCCAAACATCCAGTACCTTGAGTAATTATGTTAAGCAAGAGTGCCCTGGCATAAAACCATTGTTGGCAATTCTTTACAAGGTTGTTTCATAGTAGATGTTCCATCATGGCATCTCCAATAATCCTCTCAAGTATACTTTACATACTATGCTGATCAGGCTGACCGGTCTATAGTTATGCGTGGAGTGACCATCGCCCTTCTTGAAGATAGGAGTCACATAAGCCACTTTCCATTCACTGGGGACCTTTTGCTCATCCAGGCATTTACAAAACAGGATCTTCAGGGGCTCGGCAAGTTCGTTGCACAACTCTCTTAGGACTCTAGGATGCACCAGGTCAGACTAAAAACTAATTAAATTTGCATTTACCTTATAAGTGAAACTTTAGTGACTCATTCCTATATTGTCTTCAAACATTTATGGTTTAATTTCATCACCCTGAAATGCTAAAGTTTGTTGTGCTTGTGTACTGATTATTAATACATAACACACTGCCCCTAAGACTACCAGGTTCTTCAAATTATGTTTGAACTTTCTACCTAAACACTTATTGGAGCCCCTACACACCACAATGTTCAATACACTCTGGGATAATATTACTATGGTACTTACCTGGATAGGCTGTGTACATAAGACAGAGGAGAAAAATGATATAAATAAGCCACTGAGCCACTTTGCAGCTTCCTCTTCACCAAATGAAACTCCATAGAAGAAGGTGAAACACCCTCCAGCAATAATAGTGAGTACGGCAACCAACCAGGCAATATACAACATCCACCTGAAAAATGAGAAGCACAGTATTGTAATTTTCTACTACTGAACCTGTCAATAATAACATAATGAGCATTTTAACATTGTATTATTTCTCTTTTATCCAGAACCTCAAATTCACTATTAGTCTTGCTGTCCATTACAATCATAATAGTTCCTACCAAAGCCACAGGGTTACATTCCGACACACCTTGCTGACTATAAATAAAATATTTGGTTATGTTACCAAATAAAAAAAAAATACTATTCTAAAATTCGCTTAAATCTCCAATATGTTTTTTATCTTTCACTTGATATGTTCATAAAACGTCCAGTAAAAAGAGAGTACAGGTTGTACCTCTTTAGTCCAGCATTCTGTGGTCTGGAAACTCCTGTGGTCCGGAATTATTTTAGTTTGCCCAATAGGTAGATAAGCAATTTTTTTTTCTTTTTTTTACTTATCTGAATTATCATTATTATTATTATTACAGGAGTAATGCATTTTCGCCCCTCAGGCCCAATGTGGGTCAGTGACCTGTGCCCGGGTGGGCTAATCCCCGTAAAAAAACAACAACAAAGCCGCGGTAAATTAAGGTTTGTTTACATCCGGCAGTTCGGCTCTCTCTGTTTGTCTATACAGAGTACAACATTTAACCCTTTAACATATATATATATATATGAGCAGTAAATAAGTGTTGCTTTCATATTCTTATGTAGAGTAGTGATGATATGTTTTCACATGCGCTCACTTACATACGTGATCTCAGTATTTTCCTTTACCATTAATGATTAGCTACTTTTAATGTTCTATTTATTAACATTAAATAACATTACTTCAAACAACCATATTAATTTTTACATTAATTTTACTACAGCTACAACCAGGGTCTTAGTTTTCTTGTTTTATATGTACAACCAATCAGTCACTGGTTTTGGAAACATTAACGAAAAAAATGCCGGCAGCCGTCTCGTCTCCTCGTGTGTTTTGATATTCCACGAATTATTAATGAATTGTATTGTTCATTTTGCACACAAACATTAATTCAATAAAAAAAATCAGAAACATTAATTAAAACATATATGAACAGTAAATAAGTGTTGCTTTCATATTCTTATGTAGAGTAATGATGATATTTTTTCACATGTGCTCACTTACATACGCGCAGTCTCACTTTTTTCTTTAACATTAATGGTTTGTGTAGGTTATGTATCTAAGCTACTGTGCCGAGTAGCAACCTTGTATATAAGCTACTGTGCCGAGTAGCATCTATGTATGTAATTACATGGCAACAATGCACGTGTTATGTGGCAACATTGCCCCGAGGCTGCCATATGGCAATGCAGCCTCAGTCTGACTCCGTGGGTCGTGTATGGCACTTCATACGCACGCGGCTCATTACTTGTATCTCTCCCTATCCGTTAATAAATGGACTTTAGTGTTACCCGGTGTTTCCCTACCCATCACTGCCTTCTTCAGGGAACACTTGGAACCTTCAGTTTGCTACTTTTATTGTTCTATTTATTAACAATAAATAACATTACTTAAAACAACCATATTAATTTATTACATAAATTTTACTACAGCTACAACCAGGGTCTTATTTTCTTATTTTATATGTAAAACCAGTCAGTCACTGGTTTTGTAATCAACGAAAACAATGCGGTCTCATTTCCTCGTGTGTTTTAATATTCTACGTATTATTAATGAATTGTATTGCTCATTTTGCACACATAAACATTAAGTCAATAAAAAAGACATTCAGTAATAAACAATAATGAATCTTTTGTACATAAGAGAAATGACGCTGTTTACACGCTTGTGCACGTCTGAACGGTCTGAACGTTGGCGGACCGCTCAAACCCGTCAAAATTCGAGTTTCCGCCGTCAAAATTTTAAATTATGTAGTGGTTTTTTGTGTGTCCAAATAAAAAACGTTGAATTAAAAACTCGCGAAATTTGAGAAGCTACTGTACGACATTTAACCCTTCAATATGTCTTCAAAGAAACCACGAAGCAGTGAAAGTGGTGCTAACGTAAGTGCAAGTCACTATCTGTCCAGGAAAAGGGTGAATTTCCATGGTCCGGAAATTTCCATGGTCCGGCACCAGTCAGGTCCCGAGGTTGCCGGACTAGAGAGGTACAACCTGTACTAGTAATGTTAACAGAATGTATGAGGTAGTTTTAAGTAACACTAGTAACCCAGAGAGAATGCAACCCCAAGAGAAACAGCAAGACATCGTTGGGTTAAGAAAATGTGTAGCAGAGTAAATTTTATTTACCAAAATATCACTCACCATTTAGAAAGGACATTACAACAAGAAGTGGTGATGTACTAATGTATGTCAAGGAACACCTGACAGTAACCAGAAATGATGAGCTAAATGAAATGGGATCATCCAAATCTAATTGGTGTAATCTGATAGCACAAAAATAACAGTAGGTGTGTGCTATAAGGTTGACTCAGAGGGGGAAGTGGCAGATCTTCATAGTCATCTAGACAGCAACCAGAACACAAGCTCTGGATCTTCACCAGATGATAAATTGGATGACTCTTACCTCACAAGCTGAGGGAGAATAATTTCTTCACCTCATTGAAGACTCATTCATCACACAACAAGTGACAGAACCCATGAGAGACAACATTCTGAATTTGGTATTGACAACTAAGGAGGCATTGGAGGATGAGATTCACGTCCGAGGAAACACTAACTTCAGTCACTACAAAATAAGATAGAATGCAATCTTCGAAAGTTGGGAGAAAGTAGTTGAGGAGGGATACTAAGACTTCAACCATGGAGATTACCAGTTTTTGAGAGACAAACTACAGAGAATTAACTGGGTGGATATCGCTAATGAGAAAACAGATACATGTATAGACAAACCATTGCAAGATTTTATGGGTACCATGTGAGGAAGTGCAGTGGGCAATGAAAAAGCTAGGGTTAAGGTACGGTGTCTTGTATTAAGGTTTGAGAATCTCTGGAAGAGCAAATGGATAGAAAGTGAGGAATCTGGTGAAATAAGGGACCATGAAGGGTTTGTTTTGAGCCTCCTTACTTTTAAGGGTGCCGTATGTGCAGGTAATCATATGGCCTTAACAAGGATGAAAAGGCTCAATATTGGGGATATATGCCTTGGATTGTGTTGAGTTACAAGAGTGTGAAGTAGATGGAAGAATCTACAGATGTATTGCCATTATTGAAAATGAGAGGACTTTCTCTTCAAGTGAAAGAAAAGATGTATGCAACCGGCATGGGAAGGGCTCCCGGACAGATGGCCGAAGGACATTTGGCCGACGGACGTTTCACTGACGGACATTTGACCGAACGGACATCGGGCCAACGGACATCGAGCCAACGGACATTTGGCCGAACGGACAATAGACCGAACGGACAAATGGCCGAATGGACATTTGGCCAAATGGACATATGGCCTTTTTAATCTATTTTTTATTTTTCTTTCTTCTTTGCAATGTTTTTTTTGCACATTTACTAAAGGATAAAAGATATTTATTGTAATGTAAATGCTTCTTTGCAATGTATTTGCTTTATAAAACAAAGGATAATAAGATAACATAATTTCAATGTGATACATTTGCATGATATACAATTTTTTTTTCTTCAATATTTGTTTCTTTTAAGACCATGGAATTCATACCAACGACAAGAGGAGGAAGAAGGCATTTGCTTGACGGCTACGCCTACATCGTTGATAAACGGAAAGACAATGTAATATATTGGTGATGTGAACGCAAAGGAAGTTGTTGGCCAGTGGTCTTTGAAAGCAAGAAGCTGTAAGTTTCGAGGAGTTGACAGAATTAGCAGGTTGTCACTTTCATGGATGACAAAGTCGTCTCCTCTACTTGATTTCCGTAAGTCGTCAGTTAAAAGGTCCCCATCTGGTGCCTTGCGTTGTCTGCACACCATTCTTGCCAGAGTTTCTTTCTTAGGAAGAGCACCTGCAGCATCAAGTGGGTACTCACTGGTGCAGTTTTGTATAATAGTCTATGTCACTTCCTCCGACTGTCTGGCTCTTTCTTTAATTTTCTTTACTGTTTTCAAGGACAGGTTACGTCCGGCATCAGGCGGACGTGAGTGATTACTTGCTTCTTGAATAACGTCTTCTTCTGTTTTTAATCGTCCCCAACAACTTCCTTTGTGTTCACATCGCCAATATATTACGTTGTCTTTCCGTTTATCAACGATGTAGGCGTAGCCGTCAAACAAAAGCCTTCTTCCTCCTCTTGTCGTTGGTATGAATTCCATGGTCTTAAAAGAAACAAATATTGAAAAAAAAATTGTATATCATGTGCAAAAAATACATTGCAAAGAAGAAAGAAAAGGAAAAAAGAAATTAAAAAGGCCATATGTCCATTCGGCCAAATGTCCGTTTGGTCTATTGTCCGTTCGGCCATGTGTCCGTTCGGTCTATTGTCCGTTCGGCCATTTGTCCGTTCGGTCTATTGTCCGTTCGACAAAATGTCCGTCGGCTCGATGTCCGTTTGGTCAAATGTCCGTCGGTGAAACGTCTGTTGGCCAAATGTCCTTCGGCCATCTGTCCGGCCACGCATGGTAAGTGTGTTGTTGTATGGCAGTGAAACATGGGCAGTTATAAATGGATGACCGATTTAGCCTAGCCTTGAGTGAGTTGAAATGAAAATGGTGAGATGACTGTAATGCGATGTTTTGTGTAGAGGTAGGTCGAGATGATTCAGCAGTGCGGAGGAAACAAACTGGGTGAACAGATGTACAACTCTGAATGCAGAGGGAAGAAGAACCAGAGATAAGCCAAGAATGACATGGAAAGAGGTTATGGGAAATTACCTGAGATAAGAACCTGACGATAGAGGCTGCAAGAGACTCGGCAGCATAGAAAACTGCCATTAAGTAATCGTGGATAACCAAAACAAGTGCAGAAATTAACATTTAATCCTCTTCTTCCTTGTGTTTATTATTTGAACACATCATAAGAAGACCAAAATGAATAATAATGTTAGTTTCCCCATGTTTCAGTTAAGTTGAAAACCATTACATGTGACACCAAAAGTTAAATGTCCTTTTATATCTGTATTAACTACATCAACTAACCATGGCAACTGTTTGACTTTTTTCTTGGTTGTGTTGTGTGCTGGTTCAGAAGGTCTGTGGCTGCTTCCACCTTCATCTTCAGTATCTGTCTTTCCCTTTAAGAGTCTCCACTTTTTTTGCTCTTCAAATTCACGACGTTTCTGTTCACCTGTTAATTAAAAGTGTCTTAATGTGGTTTCGATGGCAGATTTCAAAACTGATCATCAGTAAAATTGAAAAGTTAAATTCTACTGACATCATATCCAGATTAACTGTGAATATTTACTGGAAATATGAATTTTTTTAAATGAATACTGTACTTTATATAAATAAAAAAAAAGTGGTGAATAATATATTATACATTTTAAAGCTTGTGTACTTTAATGCTGTAGTCACAGCCATAGTGAGTTTTCAAATGAGTACAAAACAGATGCTACCATCAGATATGGATGTCTAGACCAGGTACTGCACACCTCAGTTCGAGATATCCTTGGCACTTCACACTTGGAGTTTCTCAAAAGATGTTTAAATAGATTGTTGAGTAATTCCAAAACAGTTAACCAAGTGATAGCAGGTCATAGACCCCAAACTTCTATGCAATATGAGAAAGCTTGGAAACTTTTTCAAAAATTTATCAGGTTAACGACTCCAATCACATTGTCGGAAATAGTGGTGTTAGAATTTTCAGATTTTCTGGATCTACAATTGCATCTTATAAATCAGCATTGGTTGACCCTCTGGCGTCCAGGCAGCGACGTGCCCTCCTAATATTACGTATTTAAGTAATTCTTTGATGTTTTAATTACCTGTATGTTGGCCTGGTGAGTTAATGCTAGGCATTTGCATACCTAGGTATAAAGCTAGACGCTGCATTCTGGACTTTTATCACAAAAACTGGTTTTTAGAAAAAAGGTTTTTTTTTCAAAAAACCAGTTTTTGTGATAAAGTCCAGAATGCGACATCTAGTTTTATACCTGCATATGTATATGCCTAGCATTAACTCACCAGGCCAACATACAGGCAATTAAAACATGTAATAATTACTTAAATATGTAATATTAGGAGGACACGTCGCTACCTAGCATTTAATTGGAAAAAAGAAAACAAAAAGATAAAACGATGTGGATTTGAAAAAATGGGTAAAATTATAAAAAAATCATATGAAAAGGACAAGATTTGCTCACTGAATACAGAGGTGTAATCAGATTTGCTTTACACCTACAGAGCCATGAATAATGGGAGGGAAGATAGAGCATATGTGACCTGGTGGAAGGATAGGGCATTATTCATTACACACTTGTCACATCTTATGCTGGGGGTTATGTTCTCAAGTTGGTGCCTAAAACCCAAAATGCATGTAGTCAAAATTACCCTTGAAAATCCCTTAAATCACCCATAAAGTACATGGTTATATATACCTGTCAATAGTGCACCTGGCAACTTGGCTGGTTAGGTCAATTTCAGTTTAAATGTGCACAAAACACAGAATATGCCAAAAAAAAGTATAAAATAATTATCATAAGATAAAAAACATAAATGGAATTAATCTGTGTGTAGGAGCAAGAGCTAAAGGTGGGAGGGAGAGAGCTACAGCTGGCATTTCCTCACTCACTGCTCTGCCCTCTCACCATGTCCTGCTAAATGAAAATGCAGCATACCTGTATTTTCATTTATATATTTTTTTTCTCACATTTACTAACACAGTATACATGTATATTATTCTATGTACAAAGACTACGGGTAATTTCTTCCACACACATACCTCCCACGCATCCAGTTTGCAACACAGCTTAGGTACTTACACACCCCAGCCGACTCACAGACGTGTGGTGGCCACCGTGGAGGGTGTGTATGTCGTGACGTCACATCACAAATTTAAAGCCCAGTCACCCACTGCCTCATAACACATTTACTTCCCACATATGCTCTTTACTTATCTTAATTTATAGTTTTCTATTATATTTTCCATATTTCTAAGCCACATTACAGTATTGTAATGATTTTGTGACAACTTTTATAGTTTCATTACAAATAAGAATAAACGAGGCTGCTGTCCTGGCGAGTCGGCCACATAGTTTATAGCCAAGAACTTTGCTAGAACCGCCTCCATACACGTTCACTTCTCACACATACACACCAATACTTTTCGTTTTCTTGTTTTATATTATATTTTATTTATATTTAAGCCACATGAGAATAGTGTAATGATCTTGTTACAACTTTTATAGTTTCATTAAAAGCAACAATAAATGCCGCGGATAGGCTGGTGAGTCGGAGATGTAGTTATAGCCCACCACCTACACACAAGTTCACTTCCCACACATGCACACCCATGCTCTTCAATTTTCTTATTTTATAGTTTTATAATATATTTTCTTTATTTTTAAGCCACATCATTTATATAGAATAGAATAATTGTAAAAAATTTCCTTTATTTTTGAGAGCCACTCCAGGAGTCAGCTGTGGCCTGGAGAGATGGTAATGCATATTGCCATTGTTACATATAATTAAACTATAAAAGATCTGGAAATATCATTCAATATTGTATTCAGATCTGACTTAGAAATAATAAAAATATAATATAAAACTATAAAATAAGAAATATGAAGACCATGGGTGTCTATTCTGTGTGGGAAGTGATCGTAAGTGTGGAAGCAGTGGGCAGTTTGTCAATAGCACATCTGGTGAATCGGCTAGTTAGGCCTATTTCAGTTTAAATGTGCACCACACAACCACCTCTGCTGTAAGTTTACTTTATCCTCTTTGCCACTGATTGTCAAGTTGATTTCAGCAGAGAATATTTAGGAAAATAATAAGAGCATAAAAAACCTAAAATTTATACAAGATAGTGTACACAATGCATCACAGCTCAGCTGGGATTATGCTGCCTCTGCCGACTGACCCTTAGCAGTACACCTCTGCTCAGTACACAATTGCATCTGTTAACATCGCTGGCAGCATTGTAGCCAAATTAGACTCGTCACTGTAACCACCAGGCTGCTGGGCCAAGCTGTTAGGTGTTATGGTTGTTTTTCAACTCGCAATTTTGATTAGATATACATGACTTTCTTCATTTATTTTTATTCAATTACATGCACACACTATCCTACATACATAGTGGAAAAAAATATAAGAAATAATTGTCATAAAGGCAAACACACAAAAGGAATATACATTTCTTTCACTCGAGTTAGCAGGTTCAGTGAAGGAGTGGAGGAAGGCACAGAGTGTAGGGTGGGGGGAGTGTTGCTGGTCTGTGTTGCTATGGTGAAGCAGAGTATATGCAAATGGCAACTGTGTTAAACTTTCATTTGGCTTTTAATTACTGGTTTGGCAATACAGTACAGTATTTTTTGTTGTAACTTATTTATTGTATTATTTTTATTAATTTCTCACATTTACTGGTACTGTATAAATTATTTTAAGAAAACTATGGCTACTGGAGAAAATATTTACACAAGTTTTTTTCCGAAATACTCCCTGCTAAAATGGGGGTGTGTCTTATATGGCCGTGCATCTTATATGCCATTATCTTCCCCAGGTATATAGGTATATGCTCCTACATTAACTGTGTCTTCCCCCCCCCCCCACTAAGCCAAGCACATAAGGTTGAATGTGTGAAAGTTAAATTCACTTAAGATGCAATACGACTATTACATTTTTGTATGATCAGCCTCTTATGGTGTTCAATTTATCATATACAATATAATATAACAGCTTTGAAAACAGAAAAAATATAATCTATAACTTGTAATTTAACCTGAAAATAAAATTATAAGATGCATTAAAAGGTATCACTTTCCTGACACCTCATCCCTCTTTCCTTTCTGTCCTGTACTTACGTTGCTTAATCATTGCTTTTTGGATCCTTGATACTCTCTTGAACTTTGGTGAAACTTTACGAAACAGCTGGATGATAATGAATGTTGGAGGGAAAGTGACCAGGTTTGATATAATTCCCACTCCAATCTGTGGAAACAAAATGGTTCTACTGTATATTAAAATAATTTAAGAAAGAAAAAGTGTACATATTCAAATAAAATACAGTAGTACCTCGCCAACCATGCATTTCTTATCAACTTATTCTGGGTATCCACGGTTTTTACTCTGTATATAATTTTTCCAACAGCGGAATTGAATTTCGAGTACAGTAACTGCAGGTAGGCATGGCATCAGTTTCTCTCCATGTTCCAGTGTAATCACCCACGCAGCATCCAGCCTCCCGCCAATGCTTGTGCCACACTCTCTCAGCGTTGTGATCTGGTACCATGTAGACGTACTTTACTTCTCCGTACACTCGATACTTTATTCCACATTTACCACTGTAATAACATTTATTTTGCCTTTAACTATGGCTCCTAAGCGTGCATTAAGCGTTAGTGATAAAGGTAATTAGAAAATGAAGAGGCAAGGAACACAATGACTAGAAAAAAGTTGAAGTGCTCGATAGACTAGCGCGTGGCAAAAGCTTAGAGTAGGCGGGACGCACGATGGGGGTAAACCAATTCTTGATTTATACCATTAAGAAAGGTAAGGCTAAGATAAGGACTAGTGTTAAACTCACTGGGGAATCCACATCAGCTGATCACCAGGCTGCTTTGGTGCTTCCTCAAGAATTTGTGAAGTTGATTCAGGAGAAGGGTTACCTGCCAGGTATTGAATGCAGATGAGACTGGCCTTTATTGGAAAAGATTGCCCAAAAGAATATTCATTTCCAAGGCTGAGAAGTCTGCTCTCGGATTTAAGACAAGGAAGGACAGGCTGACCCTTCTCCTTTGTGGTAACACCTCAGGGGGTTGTTTCATCAAGACCATGCTCCTCTACTGGTTCTCAGAATCCACGTACCCTGAAGGCTAAGAATAAGTATCACCTCCCTGTCTTTTGGTAGTCTAACTATAAGGCCTTGGTTACTGCTGCCATCTTCATGGATTAGTTAACTACTCTTTTGTCCAAGAGGTTGAGTGGTACCTTGCCATTTATAATTTGGGGTTCAAGACATTGCTCATCTTCGACAACACAAGCGGTCACCCTGAGGCACTCCTGATAGTTCATCCCAATATAGAAGTGGTATTCCTCCCTCCAAGCACCACTTCACTTCTTCAGGGTGTATTAGCCACCTTTAAAAGTTATTACACTTACTATACCTTCAGCCTTATATTTGATGCCATGGAGGAGGATGCCACCTTAACTGTTTCACTGCTGGAAATACTTAAACATTGCCATCAGCATCATAAAAGAATCAGTGGATGAAGTGAAGGAGTCAACGCTGAATGCATGCTGGGGGAAAATCAGTTGATGCTGATTTTATAAACCCAACCTTTCTTACATTTTTTCATAAAAGAATTGAGTCCCCCATCATTATATTGTGTCAAAATATTTTGTTTAAGAATCTTTTATTGGAGCCTTATAGAGAATTTATTCGGGTTCATTATGGTATCAGATTCATCTAATACAATTAGAACAGATGCTGTAAATAAAAGCTTATACTCTTTTTCACTG
Source organism: Homarus americanus (assembly GCF_018991925.1). Classification (NCBI taxonomy): domain Eukaryota; kingdom Metazoa; phylum Arthropoda; class Malacostraca; order Decapoda; family Nephropidae; genus Homarus; species Homarus americanus. Next base: position 2,354,826 of record NW_024712526.1, read on the forward strand.
TCCATAAAAATTTTCACTTATGCCCGCGGTCTATATGTACTGTAATGGGAGAATGTTTGCCCATGTGAGATGAGATGATGAGATGAGTCATTTTCACTCTCTTAGACTCTCGGAAAACTTTACCAAGCAACCAGAAACATTCCGGGGATGTGGGCTAGTGTCTGTCTGTAAGATGAGTAGTTTAGACTCTCAGAAACTTTTTCCAATACCCGGAAAAATTCTGAAGATGTTGGATTTTTCCAGGTTTGAGAGAGTTGTCTCATTACCCGAACATCTCTCATCCCCAAAAGAGCTTTGTACCAATTTTTCAGGCTAATGGGGATATCAATGTGAAGTAGTTGAGGAACCTATCTCATTTGTCTAGCAAGGGATACCCGTACTGCATTTAATGAAGGTGAAAAGCAAACAAAAACTTTTACTTTCCATAGTATTAGAATACATTATGCAAGAAAATATTTAAATATGGGGGAGTTACACATAACTATTATGATTAAGTTGTGTATCATAAATACCAAGACAGTTTAGGTCTCCAAAGACCAATTTTTTTCCAGAATTCATTATACTATTTTGACCCAAGCCATTCAGATTTTTTAAATTTGACTGTACAACAAGATGCAAGCACTTACTGCAGCAGGGGACATGGAGAAGGGTCCCAGTTGTATGCCTCCAGCACCTGGTTCCTCAGGGATAACACCATAAAACATGGCATTAGCAGCCATAGAGAGGTAAAGGAGAGCCATGCATGAAGTAATCCGCTGGACTCTTGTGAATCTGGGAAGAAAGAGTCAGTTTAAACTACGTTATTCATCACAACTATAACTTATATTCTTCATAGTCTATGAATTTTTCTTTAAAACATACATACGGTATCGTATAACGTACTCTTACAGCAATCCCTTGGCAACCGCAGATGTACCCTCTGCAGTTTTGAATACCCACATTAATATATTTTACACTGTTTTACCAACTATATTATCCAGTCTTAAGAATTTGAGGGTGTCCACAGCCACAGGCGGAATATTTGTTGCCCACTGTGGAGGGAATGGTCACTACATCAGGTCTATAAAATGGTCCAGCTTGTTTGCTTCATCATGCATATTTTCCTCAAAGAAAAGCAGTTTTTTCTAAAAACCAGTTTTTATGATATAGTCCAGAATGCAACGTCTAGCTTTATACCTGCATATGTATATGCCTTGCATTAACTCGCCAGGCCAACATACAGGCAATTAAAACATTTAATAACTACTTAAATACGTGATATTAGGAGGACACGTCGCTACCTGGCATTTAATTGCAATTCTCAAAACCCCCTCCTGCACCCGCTAGCACATGCATCACCACCGCCATCTCTTGCCCTAGAGCGAGCAGTAAACAAATGTCAACTCTCAAGGGGTGGAGATGGGTGGGATGTCGACGCCTCATTCTGGATTTTATGACAAAAACTGGTTTTAAGAAAAAAAAACGGCATTTTGTTCAGTCCAGAATGCGATGCCTAGCTTTGATTACCCGAGCAGGAGGTGGAGAGGGCGGTGACATTGCATATAAGGCTCCGCTAGCTTAGGTCCAGACAATAATTATAAACATGTTTGGAATATTTTCCTTAATAAGAAACCTCTACCGGAAGATAAAATTTTAATTTACATATCCCAATCAAGATACTCAGTATATTCTGGTTGTGGAGATTAACGAGTTGGGGGAGGGGACCCCAGCACCACCACATGTGAAGCACCTTTCAGTGATAGATGAAGATAGCTGTTTTGAAAGGTTTTTGAAGATTTCCTAAAGCCCACTTCTTTGATCTGACTGAGGCTCATATGCTGCAGAAAGGCCACAGACCCTGCATATTTCCTGGTGTCATGAGCCAAAAATATCCAGCCAGGGGTCTGCTTGAGTCACTAACTGAGATAAATATTTTGTCATTTGACTAGGAGATAATTTCTTATCATCCTGTGATGAGAATACATAGGGGCCTCGATTAGGGAATCTGGTTAACCATTCTTGAAGGTTCTTAACTGGGCACAACATATGAGGAACCCTTGTCTCATCCATTAGTCATTTTATCCGGATAGGTCGAGCTTGAAAATCCTCTCTTTCATTTTTACTTAGGATCTCCATGGGAAATAGAGTGACAGCTAGACTCTTGAACTCTGATAATTTTAGGGACCATTCTGTTTCCGTTGATACTGCCCTGAGACGGGACAGCGCATCTGCCCAATTGTTTTGTACTCCTGGTTTTGTCTCAATCATTAAGGCTCAACCATATCTTGGCCCCTTCTAAAACTGTCAGAAAAAAAATTGAAAGTTTGTGTAACACAAACACTTTACCTCAAAGGAACTCACATACCGGGAGTACAAAACAATTGGGCAGATGCGTTGACCCATCTCAGGCCAGTATCAACGGAAACAGAATGGTCCCTAAAATTATCAGAGTTCAAGAGTCTAGTGAGGAAGTTTGGGACTCCGCAAATAGATCTCTTTGCCTCACAAAGCAATCACAAGATGCCACTTTATGCATCTCTGGAACGATCGAATCTTTTAGGAAATGCTCTACTCATAGATTGGAACCATTGGAATTCAATCTATCTGTTCCCACCTGTGAAAATGTTGCCCAAAGTGGTTCACAAACTCAGATCCTTCCAGGGCAAGGTCCTCTTAACTGCACCATATTGGATCCTACAACCTTGGTGCCTGGATCTGTTGGACTGGTGCCCGGATCCACTACAATTGCAACAAGGATGTCTAGACCAGGTACTGCACCCTTAGTTCAAGATATCTTTGGCACTTCACACTTGGAGTTTCTCAAAAGATGTTTAAATACATTGTTTAGTAACTTCAATATAGTTAACCAAGTGATGGCAGGTCATGGACCCCAAACTTCTATGCAATATGAAAAAGTTTGGAAACTTTTTCAGCAATTTATCAGGTTAACGACTACAAACACATTGTCGGAAACAGTGGTGTTAGAATTTTTAGAATTTATGTTCGGAGTGAAAGGCCTTCAAGGATCAACAATTGCATCGTATAAATCAGCTTTAGTTGACCCTCTGGATTGGGGCTTTAATATTACTTTGAACCCAAGGATTTATCAAATGCTCAGATCGTCCTTTTTCATTCAGAGACCCACTTGGCCTAAGAGAATCCCACCTTGGTTTCTAGAAAAAGTTACTAAATTTCTCAAGGGGCCTTATTACAAAATAAATCTAAACCGGGACAGATTGCTCCAGAAGGCAGCTTTCCTTCCAGCAATAGCAACAGGTATGAGAATGAGTGACCTGATTTCAATTTCCAATAATCTATCATTATTGGTATTTTCTGAGGAAGATGTCACCCTTTTTCCTACGGAGATCCTAAGAAAAAATGAAAGGGCGGATTTACAAGTTCAACCTATCAGGATAAAACGGCTAATGGATGAGTCAAGGGTTCCTCATATATAGTGCCCAGTTAAGAATCTTCAAGAATGATTAACCAGATTCCCTAATTGAGGCCCCTATGGATTCTCATCACAGGATGATAACAAATTGTCTACTAGCCAAATGACAAAATATTTATCTCAGTTAGTGAGTCAAGCAGACCCTGGCAAGAAATTTTTGGCACATGACACCAGGAAATATGCAGGGTCTGTGGCCTTTCTGCAGCATATGAGCCTCAGTCAGATCAAAGAAATGGGCTTTTGGAGATCTTCAAAACCTTTCAAAACAGCTACTTATCTTCATCTATCTCTGAAAGATGCTTCACATGTGGTGGTGCTGGGGTCCCCTCCCCCACCTAGTCAATCTTCACAACCAGGACCTTCTTCCTCATCAGAATAAAGTGAGTATCCTAATTGGGATACGTAAATTAACATTTTACCTTTCGGTAAATGTTCCTAATTTTGGAAAATATTCCAAACGGTTTATAATCATAATCTGGACCTAAGCTAGCGGAGCCTTATACACAACGTCACGTCCCTCTCCACCTCCTGCTCGAGTAATCAATGCTAGACGTCGCATTCTGGACTACAGTGGTCCCTCGGTTAACGAACGGTTCGATTAATGGAATTTTGGTTAATGAATTACCTCCCATAAGGATCTTCAATTTGGTTAACGAACAAAACTTCAATTAACGAAATCCTTACGACAAACACGTTTTGTTGTGAGCATTAGCTGATGGGCCAGTCTGCCAATTCAGTAATTCAGTAATCTGTTCTATGTTTACATTCGTTGTGGAGTAAATATCAAGAAGGTTGTGTTCTTGAATACTTTTTCATTTTTTATATTACAATTATTGGTCATTCTAAAATTTAGTCATCCAAGCTCTGTCTACATAAAGTTTTTCAACTATTATTTTTGGCTCGATATATGTAACTTTATTCATTTATTGAAACTCATTTACATGCACACACTGTACTAAGGACAAAGCTGAACTGTACATATAATCAGAATAATGTACAAAATGATTACTAAAATTTTTGTCTAGTGCAAAATATGGCATGTTTACATTCAAATTAATCACTATCTTATAAGAATTCCAGCATTGTAAATTATATTCACCCCTGTCACTTCTATGACATTTTATAAACAAAAAACAAAAACTCAATCTAAAGGACATAAATAAAAAAACAAATACTTCACTAGACCTTCAGCGCCAACTGTCAAACATGTCACTGTCACCCCTTCCTCCCCCCTCCCTCCCAGCAAAGGTTTGGTGGTCATACAGTAGGCTTTAAGTTTTTATCTTATATAATATCTCAGACTAAAGTTAGGAGAATATAATTTGCATTGCTGGAATCTTTGCAAGGCAGCGAATAATTTGAATATAAACGTCATATATATTGCACAAGATATAAAATTTTTAGTACTTTAGTGTACTGTAGTACATTTTATGATGTAAAGTTTTTCAACTGTATTTTTGGGTAGATTTACATAAATTTATTCATATATTTTTATTCATTTACATGCACACATCATACTAAAAGAAACGTAAAAGAAATAAATTACCTAAGTGCAAACCTGTACTGTACATGTTCTAAATGATTACGGTACTAAAATTGAAAATTGTTATGTCTTGCGCAAATTAAAGTTTGTTTATATTCAAATTAATCACTACAGGTTGACAATCCCTTATCCAAAATCCTTGGGGCCAGAGGCATTTCGGATTTTGGAATTTTTCGGTTTTCAAAATGTTTTTTTTTGTTTTTGTTTTTTTTAAAGCCTACCCGGGCATAGATCACTGACCCACATCGGGGCCTGGGGAGAGGCGAAAATATTATAATAATAACTGTAATAATAATAATACAGGATTACCCCGCTTTACACGGTTTCACTTTCCGCAATTTCTCATTTACGCTGTACCTTGCCAGAACCGGACTTTCACTTTCTGCGGTTCGTCTACTCATATACGCGGTGAAGTATAATTTTTTTTTTAATTTTTTTTTATTTAGCTCATAAAATTCATACAAATTACCCGGCCAGAATATAATTTAAACTGCTGGAATTCTTACAATATGATGATCATTTTGAATATAAACATCATGGATTTTGCATTAGATATACAAATTTTAGATCTAATGTAATAATTTGGTTTACACAAAGCAAATATTTTATCTTTTGTGCAAAATATATGAAGTTTACATTCAAAATATTCCCTGACCTGCAAGGAATCCAGAAATGTCAATTATATTATCCTAACTTTAGTCTGAGGTATTATTTATTACTAAAAGTTAAAATCTAGTTTTTTTCACCCACACATTTCTCTGGTAGGGAGGGAAGGTGGGGGGTGGGGGGGAGGGTTGGGACTGACCGACCCAGCTGGTGTGAGTGTGAGGACGGGGGGAGGCAAGGTGGGGTACTTTGATTGACAGATAGTGTCATGAAGAATATTTTTTTTTTTTTATTAACTGAAGATATTTGTTTTAGCTCATAAAATTCATACAAATTACCCGGCCAGAATATAATTTACATTGCTGGAATTCTTACAATATGATGATCATTTTGAATATAAACATCATGGATTTTGTATTAGACATACAAATTTTAGATCTAATGTATTAATTTGGTTTACACAAAGCAAATATTTTATCTTTTGTGCAAAATATATGAAGTTTACATTCAAAATATTCCCTGACCTGCAAGGAATCCAGAAATGTCAACTATATTATCCTAACTTTAGTCTGAGGTATTATTTATTACTAAACGTTAAAATCTAGTGTTTTCACCCAATCATTTCTCAGAGAGGTAGGAGCTAGTGAGTCAAGGGGGGGAATTGAGTCCATTATTTGAATGGACATAAACCTGGCGACTGTATTTCTCTTAAATATTAATTGTGAGCATACCATCATAAAATTTAGATGTTATTTTTACTACAACATAGGTATTGTGTCGGAAAAAGTGGAGTTTGGGGGTCCGGCCAGTCTCTATTGGAATTAATCCCATATGTTCTGTTGTTCTCTTTACGCGGTTTTCACTTTCCGCAGTACCCTGTGGGTTCAATTGACCGCGTAAATCAGGGTACCACTGTACTGTAATAATAATTCATAGGTCTAGGTCGCATTTCTCACTTTTGATCTATTTTTCATTCTTGTATTTCTTTATTATTATTATTATTATTTTATTACAGTATTACTATTATTATTAATTTTATTATTATATTTTATTATTACTATTTTATTATTATTGCTATCATTATTATTTTATTTTGGTGTACAGTATTTTAATTAAAAATCTTATTTACTATGACTTATTATTATTACTCTGCATTATAATTATTATTACTATTACATTTTCGCCCACCAGGCCCCGATGTGTCAGTGATTTATGCCCGGGTGGGCTAATCCTGTTAAAAAAAAAAAAAAAAGCCCCACAAAAAAAACTCGGTTTTTAGAGCTTTTCGGTTTTCGGAATTTCGGATAAAGGGTTGTCAACCTGTATCTTACAAGAATCCCAGCAGTTTAAATTATATTCTCCCTGGTCATTTCACTGGCATTTTATAAGAGAGAAGCTTAGTCACTTAAGGACTAATAAATAAACACACATGAGACCTTCAGCACCAACTGTCAAACATATCACCTCACCTCCTGCTCGCTCCCTCCCTCCCTCTTCCCATTGCCCAGCCATGGATGGGTGGTTTTAGGCTTACAGTTTTTATCTTATATAATATCATAGACTAATGTTAGAATATAATTTGTATTGCTGGAATCCTTGCAAGACAGCGAATAATTTGAATATAAACATCATATATTTTCCACAAAAGATAATAATTAATCACCTGTATCACATTACAGTAGTAATTTATGAGTAAGAGTAAATATATATATATATATATATATATATATATATATATATATATATATATATATATATATATATATATATATATATATATATATATATATATATATATATATATATATATATATATATACAGTTTTACCCCGCTTAACGCGCTTTCACTTAACGCGTTTTCGCATATACGCGGTGCCTTGCCAAAGCTGAACTTTCACTTAACGCGGTTTTTTCCACATATACGCGGTGAGTGTCCGAGACGCTATTTTTAGATTTGCCCCACCCGCCACCCTGCCTGACTGCCTGTTTTAGCTCATAAAATTCATACAAATTACCAGGCCAGAATATAATTTACATTGCTGGAATTCTTATAATTTGGTGATCATTTTGAATATAAACATCATATATTTTGCTTTAAACTTACAATTTTTAGATAAAAATTTTTCTCTAGGTAACTATGGTATCTTTTGTGCAAATTATATGACATTTATATTCAAAATATTCCTGGTCTTACAAGGAATCCAGCAATGTCAATTATATTATCCTAACTTTAATCTGAGGTATTATTTATTACTAAATGTTAAAAACTCTGGAAGGGAGGATTGGTGGGGGGTGGGGGGGAGGGTTGGGACTGACCGCGCGGTTGGAAGAGGGGGGGAGGCAAGGTGGGGTACTTTGATTGACAGATAGTGTCGTGAAGATTATTTTTTTTTTATTAACTGAAGATATTTGTTTTAGCTCATAAAATTCATACAAATTATCCGGTCAGAATATAATTTACATTGCTGGAATTCTTATAATTTGGTGATCATTTTGAATATAAACATCATATATTTTGCTTTAAACTTACAATTTTTAGATAAAAATTTTTCTCTAGGTAACTATGTTATCTTTTGTGCAAAATATATGACATTTATATTCAAAATATTCCTGGTCTTACAAGGAATCCAGCAATGTCAATTATATTTTCCTAACTTTAGTTTGAGGTTATCCCACACATCTCCTTGGGACGGTTGGTGGGGGGTGGGGGGGGGGAGGGAGGGACCGACCGACCATCTGTTAGCCGGCTGTGTAGTGTGAGAGGGGAAGGGAGTTGAGTCCATTATTTGAATGGACATTAACTTGGCGACTGTATTTCTCTATTTCTCTTAAGTATTAATTGTGTGCATGTACCATCATAAAATTAAGATGTTATTTTTACTACAACATAGGTATGTGCCTTCAAAAAGTGGAGTTTGGGGGTCGGGCCGGTTTCTATTGGAATTAATCCCATATGTTCTGTTGTTCACTTAACGCGGATTTCACTTAACGCGGGACCCTCTGGGTTCAATTGACCGCGTTAAGTGGGGTACAACTGTATATATATACACACAAAGTTGTACCCTGCTTAACGCGGATTCACTTAACGCGATTTCTCATATACGCGGTGCCTCGCCAGAACCGAACTTTCACTTAACGCGGTTCATCTACTCATATACGCGGGAAGCGGCGCGGGCACGATGCGCACAAGGTCGCCCAGTCATCAAAACATTACCGAGTTCTTCACCCGCCACCCACCACAGCCGGCCCAAGTCAGTGATAGTGATAATTATAGTGAGGATATGGACTTATATGGACTTTGAGGGGTTTGACAAAGAGGCCCTGAAAGCCTCTGTGAGATCGCGTATGTAAGTGTGCATGCGCACACGTGAAAACATATCGTCATTACTTTACATAAGAATATGAAAGCAACACTTATTTACTGTTCATATATATTTTAATTAATGTTTCTGAATTTGTTTTTATTGAATTAATGTTTGTGTGTGCAAAATTAACAATACAATTTATTAATAATACGTGGAATATTAGAGGAGACGAGACGGCTGCCGGCATTGTTTATGTTAAAGCTTACAAAACCAGTGACTGATTGGTTCTACATATAAAACTGAAGAAAATAAGACCCTGATTTTAGCTGTAGTAAAATTAATGTAAAAAAATTAATATGGTTGTTTGAAGTACCTGTAATGTTATTTAATGTTAATAAATGGAACAATATAAGTAGCTAACCATTAATGGTAAAAAAAAGTGAGACTGCGCGTATGTAAGTGCGCACATGTGAAAACATATCGTCATTACTCTACATAAGAATATGAAAGCAACACTTATTTACTGCTCATATATATTGAAGGGTTAAATGTTGTACTCTGTATAGACAAGCAGAGAGAGAGAGAGAGAGAGCAGCCGAACTGCCGGATGTAAACAAACCTTAATTTCCCGCGGCTTTGTTTTTTTTTTTTTTAAGGGGATTAGCCCACCCGGGCATAGGTCACTGACCCACATTGGGGCCTGAGGGGCAAAAATTTAATACTCCTGTAATAATAATAATAATTCAGATAAGTAAAAAAAAAAAGAAAAAAAAGCTGCCTATCTACCTATTGGACAAACTAAAATCGTTCCGGACCACAGGAGTTTCCGGACCACAGAATGCCGGACTAGAGAGGTACAACCTGTACAAATTTTAGATGTAATTTAAGATGATGATGAAAATGAGCAAAAATTTTATCTTTTGCGCAAAATATATGACGTTTACATTCAAAATATTCCCTGTCCTGCAAGGAATCCAGCAATGTCAATTATATTGTCCTAACTTTAGTCTAAGGTATTATTTATTACTAAAAATGTAAATATACTGTTTTCACCCAAACATTTCTCTGGTATGGAGGGAGGGTGGGGGGTAGGGAGGGAGGGAGGGATCCAGCGAGTGTGGGAAGGGGGGGGGGAGTGTTGAGTCCATTATTTGAATGGACATTAGCCAGCGACTGTATTTCTCTTAAATATTAATTGTGTGAACATACCATCATAAAATTAAGATGTCATTTTTACTACAACGTACGTATTGTGTCTGAAAAGTGTAGTTTGGGGGTCGGCCCAGTCTCTATTTCAATTAATCCCATATGTTCTGCTATTTCGTTTACGCATTTCTCGTTTTATGCGGACCGCCACGGGTTCAATTGACCGCGTAATGGAGACTATACTGTACTTTTCTGTGAGCTGGAACCAATTACCCATTGAATTACGGATTCGGTTAACGAACGATTTTGTGGAACGAATTGTATTCGTTAACCAAGGGACCACTGTATATCACAAAAACTGTTTTTTAGAAAAAAAATGGCTTTTTCTTTTTTCCTGAGCATATTTGTGAAGCCTTTTCACACCTGCCATGAGGTGGGTGTAGGCATCTCAACCATTAGAATAGGCTGGACCATGGCTGAGTCAAGATATACACTTCCACCCATATGTCCCACTCCCCTACACAGAACAAAATTGACCTTATTATACAGTATTTGATTTGGGAGACAAAGGTCCCATGCAGAGTGACAGTGACATAAGTAAAGACAATGACTTTCCTCAAGTTATGACTTGTGGTGTTAGTGAATCGTTAGGGAATTTGAGTGACAAGGATGAGGAATATGCTGGTGGTACTAGGGTAACTTCAACAATGCATGCGTCCATCCATGAGGCTCCCACATGGGACTGGAGTGATTATTTACTGCCCACAATCCCTGAACTTTGATGGCATAAATAAGGATTTTATTAGCTCTATGAATGTAAGATTAAAACGATTGTATATTTTTTTTAATTTCAATATTCACCCATCCTGCAAGTAATAACCACAAGTTGTCATTACCATCCACAAAGGGTTAACATGATGATTATTAACAATAAATTAATCAATCTTGTCATGAAAATAGTCAACAACTTCTTAATGGAACATACTTTTCTTCATTACAAATCATGTTCTCCATTGCATATTATCTGCAAAGTATGAAACAAAATAAAATAGTTATAACTGAATTCAACATTTACAAGCACTCACCTGGAGCGCGCAGGGCGAGCAAAGACAGAAAACCACAGGTGACCATCATATAAGTTTTTGTGAGATCTTGTATCAAAAAGGTGTTTAAATTCTGTCTTCTGGGCCTCTCCAGCCACAGCAATAAGTCTATCAATCTGTTGGGGGTGATGGTAATATGATATATTGTACTCTATATTGGGTAAACATTTTTACAGTAATGAGAAGAGAACAAAGTAACAAGTGTGAAAAACAGAGTACAAGGCCAGGTGAATGTGAGAGAGTAAAGTACTGTATAGGTAGAAAAATTAAATAGGCACTATCATATGTAGAGGTTATGTGCCTCCCCTCGCCTTCCTAAGAATTTAATGATAATAGAGCATTTAAGGAGTTCTATTTACACAGGCTGATTTCAATTATTTGTACTACAGAATAATGAGAGAAAAGTACTTTATACGCCCACCTCTCGTTTTACGCGGGGGTTACGTTCTTGAAAACCACCGCTAAATTAAAAAATGAGTAAATTAAACATAATTTTCCCATAAGAATACATGTAAATGGTACAGATTAGGGGAACCATCATATACCACACAGGGTATGAACAGTGCTCTCACTTAAACCAAGCATGCAGCCAACCTCCGACACACGCTCTCCTCTCTGAAGGCGGGTGATCACATTTAATTTCACGTCCATTGTGATTGTTTTTCGTGCCTATTTAGAAAACAACTTTACTGGTTTGGCTGGACAAGGGGGAAATGCCAATCAACGTGCCTTTTATGTGAGAGAGAAATTTAATCAATTCTTTAACAGCCCATCTGGCTCTATACCTTGGCAGTAGACTGCTTGAGTAAGTGTTTATTCAAGATTAGTTAAATCAAACAATGCAGTGTTACATAACAATAAAGAATAACCTCTTAACTGGTTTGTTTAGTTCATCTCCTATGATTTTCACAGTCTGTCCTAATAAACATTATCGCTATATTTTTTGTTGGACATATCATATAGTTCTTCATATCTGCGAACCAGTTCAATTAGCTGCTCGTTCATGATGTGAAATAAAAGTGAATAAATCAACTAGGCCTATATCAAGCTGTAGACCCTTCCGCCTGCTCTCTAGCTCAAACGGACTGTTACTGACTGCGTGTCTGTTCACACCATCCATAACGTATTGGAAACGGTTCGGTACGGAAACGTTTCATCAAGTCAAAATATTCTCTTGGAGATACCGAGATGTGACGGAACGGAACCAAATTAATACGTGATGGTGACGTGCCGGTTAGGTGTGAACAGCTCCATTTGATTACATGTAAGAAATTTTGATGGACCGTTGCCTTTATTAGCTGTGGTTGCAGTTGCAAAGCTTCATGGCATCACTAATGTATAATGTGTCTCCACATGCCCCGGTTTATTCACTGATCAGTTATCTAAGTGCAAAAGTAGCCAAATCGAGCCATCATGTATCAATTAATTATAAAATAGAAATTATAAAGTAAAAATGTTATAAAATAATGGTTTAGTAGTGCTGTTAATGTGTGTGCTGTGTAAGTGTTTGGCATGTCACCTCACTCTGTAGGTCTGAGTGTATTAATGGAATTAATCTCAATTTAGTGAACCAGTTCACTAAATTGAGCGAAAAAACTTTCCGCTAATTCAAGAGTTCATTATATTGGATTTTGTAACTTATGTTTTCTTTATGTAACCATGTCATAATTTCTTACCTGGAAGTCATCATGTTCAACAGCAAACCAACAGTTAGCAATAAATTCAAACTTCTGACCGGTCTGGACATCTCTGAAGACGATGTAGCGAAGGTACCAAGAAGCTTCACTATCCTAATGAAAAGAAGCACATAAAATTAATAAATATTTTGTTCCGCTCAAAGCATAATGAAAGAGTAAATTTTGTCAAACATTTCTTTAGTAACTATCTTTACACAGTCAATGACAAAAAAAAAGAAAAAAAAAAGGAAGATTGACCATGATTCAGCTTTACACCCAAGTGGGTTTGAGTAACTCCAAGTCCAGCAAATGTACAGGGTCAAGAGGAATAGTTACTTGGATTGAAGACACCCTGTAATGACCACAGTCGTACATGTTAGTTAACGTGAAATCAAACGATTCATATGACGCTCAATAGCCCACAAAACATGTAGCTGTGACCTTTTTATTAAGTCCCCCAGCTGAGGCGTCCAGTTTCTTATTGCTTCAGGACGTCTGAACCTACGTTTTCTCTCAATTTCATATATCTCCAAGACTATGTTATTTCTTCAGAGCTCATACCATGTTTGTAGAATTGAAATTGAGTAAGAACCCAATAATATTATATTGTGTTAGATATGTCTGATTACAGATGAAACATTCAAGATCCCTTGTGAGTGATGTTGAAAGCTTCAACTGTATGTATTGTAAGTAAAACTTGTCAAATAAGTGAGTGTTGAGTCTGCCAGTAAGAATGACGAAGTACTGCACTAATCTTGCCCTTGGGTATAGCCATGAGTTTCCAAATACTACTGAAGTTAGATTATTTTAATGCCCAAACCTCAGAGAATCTGATATTTGTAGTTTGATTATTGTCAGTTGTCTATTTAAGAAAGCAATTAATTTCCTGAATAAATCTGTCAAACTCTATATCTCCAAGATCTAAACGTATACCCATAGAGGGCCCTTGTGTGTAATTTTGCTGAGCCTGTAAAAATAGTGTTGTAAGCGTGTGTATATAACGTTCATTTAACTTTTTCTTGGCAAGCTCACCTCTGATTAGATTATAAAAATAGACATAAGAAAATTCACAGGACCCATGACATTGATTTTCATAGCAAAATGTACAACAGCTGATTTAAATGTAATTTCTGTCATTGCATAATTAGCCTTATTGGCATGTCTGGTGCATGGCTGAGTTGCCAGATGCCCATATATAAATGAATGCACAAGGAAGACTCACACGCTTGTGACTCTTCCTCATCGCATATCCAGGTATGTGAACGTTTGTTTCCCGCCGCCATGTTAAGTCAGTTTAACTAAGTGAATTTTGTGAATATCAGTGTTCATGTTTTAACATAGAGAAATGATCATGTGCCAAGTATAATTAAAGTAACGTAAGTATCGTCTGTATCATTGCCAGACGTATGTTATGTGTAGTTGAAGTTAGACCTTTTAACACACTCGTGACTCTTCCTCAACACATCTCCAGGCACTGTCTGTGTTGTCACCACTACCGAGGTGTGGTAGCCGCCTACGGGCAAGATGTTCATTGAAGGATGTCTTTAGTATGGCGAGATTAAAATCTAAGGACAGGAGCACCCAGGGAACACCGTATAAAGACACACTGCATCGAGTCTACCCCAGGCGCTACTGGCCAACGAGCTTCTGCTGTTTGTTGTAGTAAACAGCTCCCGCACCCAGTGTAACCGAGTCTTGCCAGGTGCACTAATCTGGGTTATATGTGCCAAGAACTATTGTTATACATGATTGGGGATAATTAGCAGAAATATAGTTATCTCATGTTGAGTATTGTAACCATAAATATTGATGATACCAGTGGTAGCGCTCGTTATGTGGGTTGTGAGTAGATCATTCATATGTACAGTACTTGTTACATCATTAAACAAATAATATATTATTTGTTTGACAAATAAAATGGTTAATTTACACACTTGTCAACAACACATATTAACCCATCACTTATAACCTCATGTTATTTTGGAATGAAAAACATGGAACATTTACTAGAACTCAGTTGGTAGTACAGCTCCTCCCTGACTTACGACCTACTCGACCTACGTCCACCCGCACTTACGCTCTGCTCTGTCCGTACGACCATCCGCACATACGACCGCTCGGTCGGGATCAAATTTTTTTTCAAATGACGAGCGCATTTTCTATACCAAAACGTTTCCATCCCATACGAGAGCGTGGCTTGGGTCACCGCATGGGTACAGCTCCCACGCAGTAGAGCGTTTAGTTGGTGTTTGGCTGTCGTATCCTATACTGATCTCGCAGTGTACTGACATTATTTTCGTATTTAATTGACTTTATAATGACTGGTAAGCATAGAAGTGAGAGTGCTGTTGGTGCTCAGAAGAAAAGGAGACAGTCAATGACTTTTGAGACGAAAATGAAGATAATAATGCAGTATGAAAACATAAAAACTGTAGCAACAATTTCACGTGACCTAGGGTTTTCGCACTCGACGATATCCACTATTATGAAGGACAAGGAACGTATTCGTGATGTAGTGAAAGGAACAACACCTATAAAGGGAACTATAATTACGAAGAAAAGACAAGGTCCCATTCACGATATGGAAAAATTATTGGTGATATGGATGGAAGACCAAATACAGAAGCATGTACCCTTAAGCCTTACAGGCTAAAGCAAGAAGCCTGTTCGTAAGCCTGAAGGAGCAGGCAGGAGATGAGTGCGACCAAACCTTCAGAGCAAGTCATGGGTGGTTCCAAAGGTTTAAGAACCACTACAGTTTACATAATGTCAAGGTGAGTGGAGAGGCAGCTAGTGCTGATGTTGGTGCTGCCGAAGCTTTTAAGGAGGAGCTAGATCATGTCATCATGGAGGGAAATTATTTACCTGAGCAAATATTCAATGTCGATGAAACTTGAATATTATGGAAGCGCATGCCTGAACGGACATATATCCACAAAGAGGCGAAAACAATGCCGGGATTCAAGGACAGAATTACACTTCTGTTGGGGGGGGAATGTTGCTGGTTTCAAGATAAAGCCTTTCGTGATCTATCATTCAGAGAACCCCAGGGCTTTTAAACATGTCAGCAAACACACACTGCCAGTGTTTTATTGCAGAAACAAGAAAGCCTGGATGACTTCAGCACTGTTTGAGGATTGGTTCATGAATTGTTTCATTCCTCGAGCCAAGGAGTATTGTCTTCAACAAGGGATTGCATTCAAGATTTTGCTGATTTTAGATAATGCTCCGGGACACCCACCACACCTGGACGACATGCACTCTGATATTAAGGTAGTCTACCTTCCACCAAACACTACCTCTGTCATCCAACCCATGAATCAAGGTGCTATTGCTGCTTTTAAAGCAAATTAATTACGTACGACCTTCGCTCAGGCTGTTGCTGCTACTGAAGGTGAGAAAACGCTCAGAGAGTTTTGGAAGGACTACAACATTTTGACATGTATAAAGAACATTATTGCAGCATGGGATCAGGTTACACAACAGTGCATGAATGGAATATGGAAGAAAACACTGAAAAGATATGTGAACAGTTTTAGAGGATTTAATGAAAATGAAGCAATTCCTGAGACTAGTAACAAGTTAGTGGAGTTAGGTAAACAGCTTCAGTTAGAAATTGATAATGAAGATGTTGAACAGTTGGTTGAAAGTGTAGCAGAAGAGCTCAGTAACAAGGACCTTATTGAACTGGAAGCACACAAAAATGCAGAGGAAGAAGAGAGTTGAAATGTAGAAAAAGGACCTGCACCCCCCAAACATTTTTCAGTGAAGCAAATGTCAGAGGCATTTGCTACAATTAATAAGGGGATGCACATGTTTGACGGAATGGATCAAAATTATGAGCGTTTTGCCAAAGTTGACAGAATGGCCCAAGATGCACTTGCTTGCTACAGGGAAATTTATAATGAAAAGAAAAAACAAACTTTGCAGTCTAAATTGAACATCTATTTTAAGAAGTCCCGCATTGCTGTCTCCTCACGCCCCACCAGTGCTGCCTCTTCACTCCCTCAAGATGATCCAATACCTTCAACCAGCAAGTTTCCCCTGTACATAAACCTGTCTGAAGAAAGCAACATTGATGACCTGCCCAGCCCTGTCTCCTCCTCTGCTTCATCCATTTAATATAGTCTCCATGTTTCCTGTAAATAGAAAATTATGAGGGCCCTGTGTGCATTCAGCTGACTACATTGAAGGTAAGTGCTCAATCACACTGTATTACTTTTACTGTACTGTACTTCATTGTAGATATAATGTACTGTACTGTTTTTTTTTCCTATGTCCAACTTACGACCATTCCGACTTACAACCTGGATTTGGGTCCCTAACCCCGTCGTAAGTCGGGGAGTAGCTGTATATGAAATTATTATAGATACTAAAGAAAAGATAACTAGAGACTAAAAATCTCTCTTACACAGCTATAGAAAAAAGTAATGAGTAGAATGTAAAATAGAAACTTTTGCCAACAAACCCCCCCCCCCTATAAACCTAAATTGGAGAAAGCATAACAGTTTTATAGAAGAGTACAGGAATACCTTGGTATTCACTACTCCAATAATTGCAACCCTGCTTATTTGCAAATGAGAAACTATGATATCCTACAGTAAAATTTCAAATTGGGCAGGCTAGCCGCATCTTTCATATTCCAACATAAGGCCAGTTTCACCCCTACTCGGCCAACCTTGAGTTGTGTCGTTGTTACTTTTCAACTCATAATTTCGAGTAGATATATGTAATGTACTGTATTGTACTGTACTGTACTGTATTTTATTAAATTACTTTTGCTCTGGTGCATGCACACACAATTGTTCATAAGGAATGTGTAAACAATAGAAATAAAATAAATGATTATTATAAAGTCGAAAACATAAATATAAACATATATGTCCACGGTAGTTAGCATGCGACCTTGGGAGGGGAAGGAGGAAGTGGGATGGGATTGTGGGGTAGAGGAAGGAGGGTGGTGGGTGTGGGGGGGGTCTGAGGTAGTGATGGTCACTGAATTGGGGTGTAGGGGAAGGAGGTGGGAGGGAGGGAGGCTGGCAGGAGGGAGGGTTGGAGGCAGTGGATATCATACAGCTCGGCTCTGGCTGAAGCTAATCCATCTCTGCATCACATAAATTATGATGTAGGTGGTAGTAAAGGAGGTAAGTGATGAGGAAGTGATGCGTCTATCAGTTTCTTTGGTAACACTGCTCCAGCAGCACTGCCGGATGCTATTGAACAGCTGATACCTACACACAAAATTGAGTGTAGGTGAGCAACTTTGTACCCCTTCAACATTACAATACATAACAGCAAGGTGTGGATGATTAGAGAGATTGAGTGTTGCCAAGAGCTCCTTAACAGCTAATCTTTAACCTGCCACCATACAGCCACACACTTGTGCATCAGTTAATTATGTTGAGAGTGTGTGTGTGTGTGTGTGTGTGTGTGTGTGTGTGTGTGTGTGGCTTAGTGGTGGAGTGTGTGGGTGAGTGTTTACTTTTACTTTCTTTTATCCTCTTCACCACTGATCGTGGCTTAGTAATTGGAGTGTGTGGGTAGTGTTTACTTTTACTTTACTTTTATCCTCTTCACCACTGATTGGCTCGTTAGCCGCTTGGGCGATCGGTCACGTCTCTGTTACGCACTGTTGGCAAGTACTGGGCATGCATCGGCTCCTGAATGTGCCTGAACCTGCTCCAGTGTTGGTCAAGTCTGGTCTTGAAAGAGCTCACACTCGGTGCAGTCACAACACTTTCTGGTAGATTGTTCCAAGAGTTCACAAAACTCACTCCAAAAAAGTTTGCCCTCACAGTTTTCTGGACTTGCGGCTTCTTCAATCTTGAGCTGTGACCCCTTGTGGGGCGAGCATCCACCAGCTCCAAGTAAGGACACTCAACTGAGTAGTGCCCTCTGAGATGTTTATACACCTCAATTAGGTAGCCCCTTACCCGACTGTAGTATAAGCTAGGCAAGTTCAGGAACTCCAATCTCTCAGGGTAGCTGAGGTGCCGAAGTGCAGGCACCAGTCTGGTGGCCCTCCTTTGATCATTTTCAACCAACTGACAGTCCCTAGCATATCTCGGGGACCAGACGGGGTGACAGTACACCAGATGGGGAAGCACTTCACTCTTGAAGATTGTTACGAGGGATGGACGTCTAGATATCTGAACAACCTTCTTATAAGACCCAATAATTTATTTGCCTGATTTACCTTCTTCTCACAATGGCCCGAGAACTTCAGCTCATTGTCAACATACACACCTAGGTCCTTCTCACACACAGTCTCAAATAGTGCAGTTACTTCATCCCGTTGGGACATATGATACGCGTCCTTACCGTTGATACACCCTAGGTGCATCCTTTTACACTTCGTGATATTGAATGTCAGCAGCCATTTCTTTGGCCATTCTTGGAGCTCACAGAGATCCTTCCGCAGCTCTTCACAGTTCGCTTGGTTCTTGATTTCCCGAAATAACTTGGCGCCATCCGCAAACATTTGTATGGAGGAGTGTACAGTGTCAGGCATGTGATTTATGAAACAAACAAACAATAGCAGGTCCAATACACTACCCTGTGGTACCCCGCTTGTGACAGGTACAGATGATAATTTCGTGCCATAAACCACCACACACTGCTTGCGATCATGTAGAAAATCTTCTATCCACGCGAGGAAATTTCCCCAATTTTGTACCCTTCCAGTTTAATTTTCAGCCTTTCAAGAGGTACACTGCCGAAAGCTGTATGTAGTATATTTATTATCATTATTATAATAATGAAACGAGTTCTTTAAGAATAAGCCGCAACTAGAAATTGATTGGTAATTAGTAATCTAGGGCAGTCCAAGGGTACTGTAATGTTAAAGGTCAAAGAGATCTTGTTTCCTATTTTGCTTGTTATGTTCTAAAATTCTCCCGTGGTTGGCAAAACAATGGGAAATAAGAGGTTTGGGGAAGTAACCCCTGAGAGACAAGCCAGAAGGCCTATAATGTATAGATCAAGGTTTAAAATCACTGCAGGGTGTAAGCTATACTTAAAAACTGCTTTTTATACTGTGTGAAAATACAATACTAACAGTATGCTGTACAGGTATATATACAGTTGTACCCCACTTAACGCGGTCAATAGAACCCAGAGGGTCCCGTGTTAAGTGAAATCCGCGTTAAGTGAACAACAGAACATATGGGATTAATTCCAATAGAAACCGGCCCGACCCCCAAACTCCACTTTTTGAAGGCACATACCTATGTTGTAGTAAAAATAACATCTTAATTTTATGATGGTACATGCACACAAGTAATACTTAAGAGAAATAGAGAAATACAGTCGCCAAGTTAATGTCCATTCAAATAATGGACTCAACTCACTCCCCCTCTCACACTACACTCGCTGGCTCTTCCCTCTCTGAGAAATTTTTGGGGGAAAACCACTAAATTTTAATAAATAATACCTCAAACTAAAGTTAGGATAATACAATTGACATTGCTGGATTCCTTGTAAGACCAGGAATATTTTGAATATAAATGTCATATATTTTGCACAAAAGATAACATAGTTACCTAGAGAAAAATTTTTATCTAAAATTTGTATGTTTAATGCAAAATATATGATGTTTATATTCAAAATGATCACCAAATTATAAGAATTCCAGCAATGTAAATTATATTCTGACCGGGTAATTTGTATGAATTTTATGAGCTAAAACAAATATCTTCAGTTAATAAAAAAAAAAATAATCTTCACGACACTATCTGTCAATCAAAGTACCCCACCTTGCCTCCCCCCTCTTCCAACCGCGCGGTCAGTCCCAACCCTCCCCCCCACCCCCCACCAATCATCCCTTCAAGAGTTTTTAACATTTTGTATTAAATAATACCTCAGATTAAAGTTAGGATAATATAATTGACATTGCTGGATTCCTTGTAAGACCAGGAATATTTTGAATATAAATGTCATATATTTTGCACAAAAGATAACATAGTTACTCTGAGAAAAATTTTTATCTAAAATTTGTATGTCTAATGCAAAATATAGCCTATGATGTTTATATTCAAAATGATCATCAAATTATAAGAATTCCAGCAATGTAAATTATATTCAGACCGGGTAATTTGTATGAATTTTATGAGCTGAAACAAATATCTTCAGTTAATAAAAAAAAAAAAATATTCTTCAAGGGGTAACAGATGGTCGGTCGGTCCCTCCCTCCCCCCCACCCCCCACCAAACGTCCCAAGGAGATGTGTGGGGAAACCAGAATACTTAACTTTTTTGTAATAAATAATACCTCAAACTAAAGTTAGGATAATATAATTGACCAGGAATATTTTGAATATAAATGTCATATATTTTGCACAAAAGATAACATAGTTACTCTGAGAAAATTTTTTATCTAAAATTTGTATGTCTAATGCAAAATATATGATGTTTATATTCAAAATGATCACCAAATTATAAGAATTCCAGCAATGTAAATTATATTCTGGCCGGGTAATTTGTATGAATTTTATGAGCTAAAACAGGCAGTCAGGCAGGGTGGCGGGTGGGGCAAATCTAAAAATAGCGTCTCGCCGGACACTCACCGCGTATATGTGGAAAAAATCCGTGTTAAGTGAAAGTTCAGCTCTGGCGAGGCACCGCGTATATGATAAAACGCGTTAAGTGAAACCGCGTTAGGCGGGGTAATACTGTATATAAAAAAAAGTGAAATGGAAGTCCCTCCAAACACTGCTGCATGCACTTGATGCTCTCCCTAGCTACACAAAGGAATGTTTGAAGCCATGAATTTACTTAATTATTCAATAGACTAAAACAAAAGTCTTCCCCAGCCTCTTTGACATTACACTACCCTTGGACTAAGCTGGATTACTACTTACCATCAAATTCTAGCCTGTGAACCTATTTCATAAGTATGAATAAGGATAACCCAAAGATATGGATATAATAACCTGACAGAAGGTGTTAAAAAGAAAGAAAATACACCAAAAAATCAATGTATAGTATTCCAGAAGAGATTTACGGTAAATAAAGTATCCAATCAAGATATACAAATACTGCATATAAACTACAAATAAATACTGTACCTTGCCACTGTTGTCATGCCAGATCCTAAGGAACTGAATGTTACCGAGGCATTCGGGAACAGTCATAACAAATATATCAATGGCATTTCTCTTGAACAATAATCGCTCCGGGTCAGCAAAAGTCCTTACATCTGTTTCACTTCGTTCTCCCGTGAGAATGAACTGTACCTTGCTGGTGGTGCTTGCCTCCTCCTTGCCACCCGTGAACACCATAACTTCATAGAGGTACTGCATAAGATAAAGGCTTATTGAGGTTCTGTATGAAATAAATTTATATTAATTTTATAAACTATAAATATTTGTGGATGAAATGGGAATCAATGTAAGCTTTGGATTTTAATCACATTGTACTATACATTCAAGACATTATCTAAACACCTTGGGACTTGAAGGTTTCTGTATAATGAAATTCCCAAGCAACCAATTACTCCTTATGCACAATAGAGCTTTTTCTATAAACATCCAGCCAGCCCCAAGGAATTCCCCTTTCATCCCACCACTTCCTCTCGTAACATTCCCACTTAACAGCACATAGTCTCTCTATTTCTGACTTACTAAACACTAAGAAAGTGATATCCCCCATTAGCCAGAGCAATTGGTGCAGAGCACTTCCAGAGAGATTTCTGGCTAACCAGACGATTTTCTCAAACCCAGAGAAATTCCTTATCCCGGAATCCTTTCCGGTTACCGGAGAAGTTTCCAAGTGTCTAAAGTAGACATTTTGCACAGACGGACTTCCCCAGAACGTTTCTGAGTGCTGGGGATGTTTTACATGAGTCTAGGTAGCAGGTAATAGGTATTAGGCAGCTACCAAACAGGGAGGTACTACCGCCTGGGATGATATTGGAAGCATAATGTGTTGTCTATGGTAGACCCTGCTGCCACATGGCATTACGAAAATTGTGACCAAGTCCCAGGTTGCTGATCTGACTTTCTGCCTCATTTACACAACTGCAGGTCTCAATTGTTTCTCTTAATATTGACAACATAACATACATATATTGTTTCTCACTTTTGATTTTTTTTTCATTTTGTATTTCTTTATGGTTCTTTATTATTATTATTAATATTACATTTTCGCCCCATAGGCCCTCGATGTGGGTCAGTGACCTGTGCCTGGGTGAGCTAATCCCCGTAAAAAAAAAAAAAAAAAAAAAAAAAAAAAACTACCAAGTCCATAAATGCAGTTCTAATTAAGTTAGAAACTCCATTTCTTTACTATAATAATGCAGAATAGTTTATCAAAAAAGGCTGGTTAAATAAATATATTTAAAAATAAAAAATCTATGATATGGGTGTGAATGAAGCTGTGTGTTACAGCAAAAACATATTTTCCACTCCCATGGAGCTGTGGGGGATTAGTGGGTCTCTTGTACCTGACCTGACTGATGGAATGTCAGGTCACCCTTTCTTGGGTGGTGGATTAGTGGGTCTCATGACCTGAAGATGTCTTGAAGAAACATGAAACCTAAAGTATTTTTAAGGAGATTGTGATAAGAATAAATGGGCAAAGTTGTATCCCTTCAACATTACGTTACATAACATTTTAAAATATGTAGTGAGAAAGCAGAAAGGTGTGGATGATTAGAGAGATGGTAAGGAGTGTTGCCAAGTGCTCTTCAACAGCTGATATTTATCTCGCTACCATGCAGTCACACACTCAAATTTGTCACACAGTAAGACACTCACTCCTCATGCTTGCTGTCTTAATTTCCCTTGGGGTGTATAAATGTGTGTGTGTGTTTGTGTGTGTGTGTGTGTGTGTGTGTGTGTGTGTGTGTGTGTGTGTGTGTGTGTGTGTGTTGTGTGGTGTGTGTGGGTGGTTGTTGGAGGTGTGTGAGTGGTTGTTGGAGGATGTGTGTGTGTGTGTGTGTGTTGGAGGATGTGTGTGTGTGGTTGTGTGGGGGATGTGTGTGTGGAGTGGTTGTTGGAGGTGTGTGTGTGGTTGTTGGAGGATGTGTGTGTGTGGTTGTTGGAGGATGTGTGTGGGTGGTTGTTGGAGGTGTGTGTGGGTGGTTGTTGGATGATGTGTGTGTGGGTGGTTGTTGGAGATGTGTGTGTGTGGGTGGTTGTTGGAGGTTGGGTGTGTGTGGGTGGTTGTTGGAGGATGTGTGTGGATGGTTGTTGGATGAGTGTGTGTGTGGGTGGTTGTTGGAGGATGTGTGTGGTGGATATGTTGGGGTGTGTGTGTGGTTGTTGGAGGTGTGTGTGTGTGGTTGTTGGTGGGTGTGTGTGTGTGGTTGTTGGAGGTGTGTGTGTGGGTGATTTGTTGGAGGATGGGTGTGTGTGGGTGGTTGTTGGAGGATGTGTGTGTGTGGTTGTTGGAGATGTGTGTGGGGGGTTGTTGGAAGATGTGTGTGTGTGTGTGGGTGGTTGTTTGGAGATGTGAATGTGGTTGTTTGGAGGATGTGTGTGAGTGGTTGTTGGAGGATGTGTGTGTGTGTGTGGGTGGTTGTTGGAGGATGGGTGTGGGTGGTTGTTTGGATGTGTGTGGTGGTTTGTTTGGAGGTGTGTGTGTGTGGGTGTGTTGGAGGATGTGTGTGTGTGGTTTGTTGGAGGTGTGTGTGTGTGTGGGTGGTTGTTGGAGGATGTGTGTGTGGGTGGTTGTTGGAGGATGTGTGTGTGTGGCTGGTGTGTTGGGTGATGGTGTGTGTGTGGGTGGTTGTTGGAGGATGTGTGTGTGGGTGGTTGTTGGAGGATGTGTGTGTGAGTGGTTGTTGGAGGGTGTGTGTGGGTGGTTGTTGGATGATGTGTGTGGGTGGTTGTTGGATGAGTGTGTGGGTGGTTGGGTGGTGATGTGTGTGGGTGGTTGTTGGAGGTGTGTGTGTGTGGTTTGTTGGAGGATGTGTGTGGGTGGTTGTTTGGATGGTGTGTGTGTGGGTGGTTGTTTGGAGGTGTGTGAGTGGTTGTTGGGGATGTGTGTGTGTGTGGTTGTTGGAGGATGTGTGTGGGTGGATGTTGGAGTGTGTGTGGCTGAAGTTGGGAGGATGATGTGGGAAGTGGGATGTGGTGGTGTGAAGTTGTTGGATGGAGTGTGTGTGGTGGTTTGTTGGATGAGTGTGTGTGGTGGTTGTTGGAGGTGTGTGTGGCTGGTTGTTGGATGATGTGTGTGGGTGGTTGTTGGGTGTGTGTGGTGGTTGTTGGATGAGTGTGTGTGGGTGGTTGTTGGATGATGTGTGTGTGGGTGGTTGTTGGAGGTGTGTGTGAAGTTTGTTGGATGATGTGTGTGTGGTGGTTTGTTGGAGGATGTGGTGTGTGAGATTTGTTTGGAGGATGTGTGTGTGTGGTTGGGGTAGTGTGTGTGGGTGGTTGTTGGAGGGTGTGTGTGGGTGGTTGTTGGAGGATGTGTGTGTGTGTGGTGTGTGTGGGTGGTTGTTGGGGTGTGTGGGTGGTTGTTGGAGGATGTGTGTGTGTGGGTGGTTGTTGGAGGAGGTGTGTGAGTGGTTGTTGGAGGATGTGTGTGTGTGGTGTGGAGGTGCATGTGTGTGGGTGGTTTGTTGGAGGATGTGTGGGTGGTGTTGGGGATGTGTGTGTGTGGTTGGGGGATGGGTGTGTGTGGGTGGTTGTTGGAGGATGTGTGTGTGTGGGTGTTGGAGGGATGTGTGTGAGTGGTTGTTGGAGTGTGTGTGTGTGGGTGGTTGTTGGAGGATGTGTGAGTGGTTGTTGGAGTGTGTGTGGTGGTTGTTGGGGTGTGTGTGGGTGGTTGTTGGGATGTGTGTGAGTGGTTGTTGGAGGATGTGTGTGGTGTGGTGGTGTGGAGGATGGGTGTGTGTGAGTGGTTGTTGGAGATGTGTGTGTGGTTGTTGGATGATGTGTGTGTGTGGTTGTTGGAGATGTGTGTGAGATTTGTTGGAGTGTGTGTGTGTGGTTGTTGGAGGTGTGTGTGGGTGGTTGTTGGAGGTGTGTGTGTGTGGGTGGTTTGGAGGTGTGTGTGTGAGTGGTTGTTTGGAGGATGTGTGTGTGTGTGGGTGGTTTGTTGGAGGTGTGTGTGTGGGTGGTTGTTTGGAGGATGTGTGTGGGGGTTGTTGGAGTGTGTGTGTGTGTGTGGTTGTTTGGAGGTGTGTGTGGGTGATTTGTTGGTGTGTGTGGGTGGTTGTTGGAGGATGTGTGTGTGTGTGGTTGTTGAGTGGGTGTGTGTGGGTGGTTGTTGGAGGATGTGTGTGGTGGTTGTTGGAGTGTATGTGGTGGTTGTTGGGTGTGTGGTGGGTGGTTGTTGGAGGATGTGTGTGTGTGAGTGGTTGTTGGAGGAGGTGTGTGTGGGTGTGCTTTGGAGGATGTGTGTGTGTGTGGGTGGTTTGTTGGGAAGATGTGTGTGGTTGTTGGAGGATGGTGTGTGTGTGTGTGTTGAGGTGTGTGTGGGTGGTTGTTGGAGGATGTGTGTGGGTGGTTGTTGGAGGTGTGTGTGTGGGTGGTTGGATGTGTGTGTGGGTGGTTGTTTGGAGGAGGGTGTGTGTGGTTGTTGGAGGATGTGTGTGTGTGGGTGGTATGTTTGGAGGTTGGGTGTGGGTGGTTGTTGGAGTGTGTGTGGGTGGTTGTTGGAGGATGTGTGTGTGTGGTGGAGATGTGTGTAGGGGTTGTTGGAGATGTGTGTGGGTGGTTGGTGGGGTGTGTGTGGGTGGTTGTTGGAGGTGTGTGGGTGGTTGTTTGGAGGTGTGTGTGGCTGGATGAAGTGTGTGTGAGTGGTTGTTGGAGGATGTGTGGTCAGTTTGTTGGGTGTGTGTGGGTGGTTGTTGGAGAGTGTGTGTGTGGGTGGTTTTTGGAGGTGTGTGTGTTGGGTGGTTGTTGGAGGTGTGTGTGTGGTTGTTGGAGGGTGTGTGTGGGTGTTGTGGGGTGTGTGTGTGGGTGGTTGTTGAGGATGGTGTGTGTGGGTGGTTGTTGAAGGAGTGTGTGGTGGTTGTTGGAGATGTGGAGGTGAGTGTGTTGGAGGATGTGTGTGTGTGTGTGGTTGTTGGAGGATGTGTGTGTGGGTGTTGTGTGTGGGTGGTTTGATTTGGGGTGGAGTGTGTGTGGGTTGTTGGAGGATGTGTGGTGGGTTGTTTGGGTGTGTGTGGGTGGTTGTTGGAGATGTGTGTGTGTGGGTGGTTGTTGGAGTATGGGTGTGTGTGGGTGGTTGTTGGAGGATGTGTGTGGGTGGTTGTTGGAGGATGTGTGTGTGTGGGTGTTGGAGGTGTTGTGGGTGGTTGTTGGGTGTGTGTGTGTGTGGGTGTGGAGGATGGGTGTGTGTGGGTGGTTGTTGGAGGATGGGTGTGTGGGTGGTGTTGAGGTGTGTGTGGGTGGTTGTTTGGAGGTGTGTTGTGGTGTTGGAGGATGTGTGTGGGTGGTTGTTGGAGGATGTGGTGTGGGTGGTTGTTGGAGGATGTGTGTGGGTGTGTTGGAGGATGTGTGTGGGTGTGGTGGAGGTGTGTGGGTGGTGTGGGAGTGTGTGTGGGTGGTTTGTGGGATGTGTGTGGGTGGTTGTTGGAGGATGTGTGTGTGGGTGATTGGTTTGTTGGAGGATGTGTGTGTGGGTGGATATGTTGGGATGGGAGTGTGTGTGGGTGGTTTGTTGGAGGTGTGTGTGGGTGGTTGTTGGAGGATGTGTGTGGGTGGTTGTTTGGAGGTGTGTGTGTGGGTGGTTGTTGGAGGATGTGTGTGGGTGGTTTGTTGGATGGTGTGTGTGGGTGGTTGTTAGATGAAGTGTGTGTGGGTGGTTGTTGGAGGGTGTGTGGGTTGTTGGAGGATGTGTGTGGGTGGTTGTTGGAGGATGTGTGTGTGGTGGTTGTTGTGAGAGTGTGTGTGGGTGGTTGTTGAGGATGTGTGTGTGGGTGTTGTTTGGAGGTGTGTGTGGGGCAGTTTGATTTGGAGGTGTGTGTGGGTGGTTGTTGGATGGTGTGTGTGGGTGGATTGTTGGAGGTGTGTGTGGCTGGTTGTTGGATGAGTGTGTGTGGGTGGTTGTTGGAGGATGTGTGGCTGGTTGTTGGATGGTGTGTGTGGGTGGTTGTTGGATGATGTGTGGGTGGTTGTTGGAGGTGTGTGTGACAGTTTGTTTGGATGTGTGTGTGAGTGGTTTGTTGGAGGATGTGTGTGAAACAGGGTTTGTTGGAGGATGTGTGTGGGTGGTTGTTGGATGAGTGTGTGTGGGTGGTTGTTGGGCGTGTGTGTGGGTGGTTGTTGGAGGATGTGTGTGGCTGGTTTGTTTGGAGTGTGTGTGGGTGGTTGTTGGAGGTGTGTGTGGGTGGTTGTTGAGGATGTGTGTGTGTGGGTGGTTGTTGGAGGATGTGTGTGGGTGGTTTGTTGGAGGATGTGTGTGTGTGGGTGGTTGTTGGAGGATGTGTGTGTGTGGGTGGTTGTTGGAGGATGTGTGTGCAGGTGGTTGTTGGAGGATGTGTGGGCAGATTTGTTGGAGGATGGGTGTGTGTGGTGGTTGTTGGAGGATGTGTGGGTGGTTGTTTGAGAAGGATGTGTGTGTGGGTGGTTGTTGGAGGATGGGTGTGTGTGGGTGGTTGTTGGAGGATGTGTGTGGTTTGTTGGAGGATGTGTGTGTGGGTGGTTGTTGGAGGATGTGTGTGGGTGGTTGTTGGAGGTGTGTGTGTGGGTGGTTGTTGGAGGAGGGTGTGTGTGGGTGGTTGTTGGAGGATGGGTGTGTGGGTGGTTGTTGGAGGATGGGTGTGTGGTGGTTGTTGGATGATGTGTGTGTGGGTGGTTGTTAAGATGTGGCTGGTTGTTGGAGGTGTGTGGGTGGTTGTTGGAGGTGTGTGTGGGTGGTTGTTGGAGGTGTGTGTGGGTGGTTGGTTGGAGGTGTGTGTGGGTGGTTGTTGGAGGATGGGTGTGTGTGGTGGTTGTTGGAGGAGATGTGTGTGGGTGGTTGTTGGAGGATGTGTGTGGAGGGGGGTTGTTGGAAGATGTGTGTGTGTGTGGGTGGTTGTTGGAGGATGTGTGTGGGTGGTTGTTGGAGGATGTGTGGGTGGTTGTTGGAGGAGTGGGTGTGTGTGGGTGGTTGTTGGAGGATGTTGTGGAGTGGTTGTTGGAGATGTATAACAGTGGTGTTGGAGATGTGGTGGATTGGTGTTGGAGGATGGGTGTGTGTGGGTGAAGTTTGTTGGAGGATGGGTGTGTGTGTGGGTTGTTGTTGGAGGATGTGTGTGGGTGGTTGTTGGAGGATGGGTGTGTGTGGGTGGTTGTTGGAGGATGTGTGTGGGTGGTTGTTGGAAGGATGTGTGTGGGTGGTTGTTGGAGGATGGTGTGTGGGTGGTTGTTGGAGGATGTGTGGGTGGTTGTTGGAGGATGTGTGTGGGTGGTTGTTGGAGGATGTGTGTGGGTGGTTGTTGGAGGATGTGTGTGGGTGGTTGTTGGAGGATGGGTGTGTGTGGGTGGTTTGTTGGGGATGTGTGTAGCTGGTTGTTTAGATGATGTGTGTGGGTGGTTGTTGGAGGATGTGTGTGGGTGGTTGTTGGAGGTGTGTGGGTGGTTGTTGGAGGTGTGTGTGGGTGGTTTGGAGGTGTGTGTGGGTGGTTGTTTGGGTGTGTGTGGGTGGTTTGGAGGATGGTGTGTGTGTGGGTGGTTTGATTTAGGGTGTGGTGGTAGTTGTTGGAGGTATGTGTGATGGTTGTTGGAGGTGTGTGTGAATTGGTTTGTTGGAGGATGTGTGTGTGGTGAATGGTTGTTGGAGGGTGTGTGTGGGTGGTTGTTGGAGGAAGTGTGTGTGGGTGGTTGTTGGAGGATGTGTGTGGATGGGGTGGTTGTTGGAGGATGTGGGGTGTATGTGGGTGGAATGTTGGAGGATAGGTGTGGAAGTGGTTAGATGATGTGTGGGTGGTTGTTTGGAGATGTGTGTGGGTGGTTTGTTGGAGGATGTGTGGGTGGTTGTTGTTGGAGGGGTGTGTGTGGATGGTTGTTTGGATGGAGTGTGTGTGGGTGTGTTTGGAGGTGTGTGTGGGTGGTTGTTGGAGGATGTGTGGGTGGTTGTTGGAGGAGGTGTGTGTGGGTGTTTGTTGGAGGTGTGTGTGGGTGGTTGTTGGATGGTGTGTGTGGGTGGATTGTTGGAGAGTGTGTGGGTCGTTGTTGGAGAGTGTGTGTGGGTGGTTGTTGGAAGATATGTGGGTGGTTGTTGGAGATGTGTGTGGGTGGATTGTTGGAGAGTGTGTGTGTGGTTGTTGGAGGAGTGTGTGTGTGGTTGTTGGAGGATGTGTGTGGGTTTGTTTGGAGGATGTGTGTGTCTGGTTGTTGGAGAGTGAGTGTGTGGTTGTTGGAGAGTGTGTATGGTTGCTGGAGTGTGTATGCGATTTGTTGGATGAGTGTGTATGGTTTGTTGGATGGAGTGTGTGTGCAGGTGGTTGTTGGAGGTGTGTGTGTGTGTATGGTTGTTGGAACAGTGTGTGTGTATGTTTGTTGGAGAATGTGTGTCATGGTTGTTGGATGATGTGTGTATGGTTTGGATGTGTGGATTTGTTGGAAGGTGTGTGTAACTAGTTTGTATGAAGTGTGTGTGGTGGACTGGTGGAGGATGTGTATGGCCATTTGTTGGAGGATGTGTATGGTTTGTTGTTGGAGAAGTGTGTATGGTTGTTGGAGGAGTGTGTGTATGGATGGTTTGTTGGAGAGTGTGTATGGTTGTTGGGTGTGTATGGGTTTGTTGGAGGATGAGTGTGTGTGTGGTTGTTGGAGGATGTGTGTGTGTGTGGTTGTTGGAAGACGTGAGTGTGTATTGGAGGATGTGAGTGTGTAGTTGTTGGAGGATGTGTGTGTGTGTGTGTGTGGTTGTGGAGTGTGTGTGTGTGGTTGTTGGAGATGTGGCATGTGGTTGTTGGAAAGGGTGTGTGTGTGGTTGTTGGAGGAAGTATGTGTGTGGATTGTTGGCAAAGGATGTGTGTGTAGTTGATTGGGATAAGATGTCTGTGTGTGGTTGTTGGAGGATGTGTGTGTGTGTGGTTGGAGGATGTGTGTGTGTGGTTGTTGGAGGATGTATGTGTGTGGTTGTTGGAGGATGTGTGTGTGTGGTTGCTGGAGGATGTGTGTGTGTGTGTGGTTGTTGGAGGATGGGTGTGTCTGGTTGTTGGATGAGCATATGTAGTAGTTGTTGGAGATGTGTGTCTGTTTGTTTGAGTGTCTGTGTGTGGTTGTAGTGTGTGTGGTTGTTGTAGGATGTGTGTGTGATTTGTTTGAGATCAAT
The DNA here is from genome assembly GCF_018991925.1 of Homarus americanus. Classification (NCBI taxonomy): domain Eukaryota; kingdom Metazoa; phylum Arthropoda; class Malacostraca; order Decapoda; family Nephropidae; genus Homarus; species Homarus americanus. Next base: position 2,385,847 of record NW_024712526.1, read on the forward strand.
GTGTGTGAACAGGTCAAGTATGGATGGTTGTTGGAGGTGTGTGTGGCAAGTTGTTGGATGATGTGTGTGAGTGGATTGTTGGAGGATGTGTGTGGCTGGTTGTTGGAGGATGTGTGGGTGGTTGTTGGATGATGTGTGTGGTGGTTTGTTGGAGCGTGTGTGGGTGTGGAGGATGTGTGCTGGAGTGTGAGTTGTTGGAGGGTGTGTGTGGGTGGTTGTTGGAAGGTGTGTGTGGGTGGATTTGTTGGAAGCGTGTGTGTGGGTGGTTGTTGGAGGGATGTGTGTGGGTGGTTGTTGGAGGAGGTGTGTAGGTGGTTGTTGGAGATGTGTGAATGTGTGCAGGTGGTTGTTGGAGGATGTGTGTGTGGATGGTAGGAGGATGTGTGGGTGGTTGTTGGAAGGATGTGTGTGGGTGGTTGTTGGAGGATGTGTGTGTGGGTGGTTTGGAGGATGTGTGTGGGTGGTTGGAGGATGTGTGTGGGTTGTTGTTGGAGTGTGTGTGGGTGGTTGATGGAGGATGTGTGTGGGTGGTTGTTGGAGGATGTGTGTGTGTAGGTGGATTTTTGGAAGGGTGTCAAACAACAGTGTGTGGGTGGTTGTTGGAGGGTGTGTGTAAGTGGTTGTTGGAGGTGTGTGTGTGGGTGGTTGTTGGAGGTGTGTGTGGGTGGTTGTTGGAGAATGTGTGTGTGTGAAGATTTGTTTGGAAGATGTGTGTGGGTAGGTTGTTGGAGGATGTGTGGGGGTTGTTGGAAGAGTGTGTGTGGGTGGTTGTTGGAGGATGTGTGGGGTGGTTTGTTGCTGGAGGATGTGTGTGGGTGGTTGTTGGAGTATGTGTGGAGTGGATTGTTTGGATGTGTGTGTGTGGGTGGTTGTTGGAGGATGTGTGGGGTATTTGTTGGAGATGTATGGGGTGGATTGTTGGAGGATGTGTGTGGATGGTTGTTGGAGAGGTGTGCATGGGTGGTTGTTGGAGAGGAGTGTGTGTAGGTAGTTGCTGGAGAGTGTGGGGTGGTTGTTAGGAGGTGTGTGTGGGTGGTTGTTGGAGGATGTATGTGGGTGGTTGGGAAGGATGTGTGTGGGTGGTTGGAGGATGTGTGGGTGGTTTGTTGGAGGAAGATGTGGAACATTTGTTGGAGGATGAGTGTGGGTGATTGTTGGGATGTGTGTGGGTGGTTGTTGGAGGATGTGTGTGTGGTTTGATGGGGTGTGTGTGTGGTTGTTGGAGGATGTGTGTGTGTTGGAGGATGTGTGTGTGGTTGTTGGAGGATGTGTGTGTGGACGATGTGTGTGCTGGTTGTTGGATGATGTGTATGTGGTTGTTGGAGATGTGTGTGGGTGGTTGTTGGAGGATGTGTGTGTGGTTTGGAGGATGTGTGTGGGTGGTTTGTTGGATGATGTGTGTGTGGTTTGTTTGGATGGTGTGGGTGGTTGTTGGAGGATGTGTGTGGGTGGTTGTTGGATGTGTGTGTGTGTGTGGTGGTTGTTGGAGGTGTGTGGTTTGGAGGATGTGTGGTGGGGTTTGTTGGATGTGTGTGTGTGTGTGGGTGGGGTTTGTTTGGAGGGTGTGTGTGGGTGGTTGTTGGAGGATGTGTGGGATTTGTTGGATGTGTGTGTGTGTGTGTGTGGGTGGTTGTTGGAGGATGTGTGGAGCAATGCATGT
>NW_024712526.1:2387606-2397204 GCF_018991925.1 Homarus americanus
TGCTATTTAAAGATTAGTAGGGTCATTACCTAATACCTGACCATTGTGGACCTGGTCTCACCCTCCTCTGTATATATACACCTTGGTTTGTATTTCTCTCTCTAGTCTGTACTCACCCCTGAAGATGTGAATTACACGAAAGCACTTGGGAACTTCGTGTTTTCTTCTTTCCTTGTGGTTATCAGCATATACCTAGATCACGCGCACCTACAGTGATTTACTTGCATATTTTACATATTGATAATATATAGCACAGTGCAGTGTTTATTTCAAGAAAATATTCTTCATTTACAGCAATAAAACTTAAAATTTCAGTGATGAAATCGAATCCAGCATGGCTCCAAAGAAATCGAGAAAAGTTATTTCAATCCCCATATATATATATATATACAGTTGTACCCCGCTTTACGCGATTTCTCATATACGCGGTGCCTCGCCAGAACCGAACTTTCACTTTACGCGGTTCATCTACCCATATACGCGTGAAGTATAATTTTTTTTTTTTATTTAGCTCATAAAATTCATACAAATTACCCGGCCAGAATATAATTTACATTGCTCGAATTTTTACAATTTGATGATCATTTTGAATATAAACATCATAGATTTTGCATTAGACATACAAATTTTAGATGTAATGTTTACTCTGAGTAAATATGTTATCTTTTGTGCAAAATATATGACATTTATATTCAAAATATTCCTGGTCTTACAAGGAATCCAGCAGTGTCAATTATATTATCCTAACTTTAGTCTGAGGTATTATTTATTACTAAAAAGGTAAATATTCTGGTTTTCCCACACATTTATCTGGTGGGGAGGAAGTGGGGGTGGGGGGAGGGAGAATCAACTGAATCATTCAAGGCCAGTGTAGTTAATATTTTTTTTATTAACTGAAGATATTTGTTTTAGTTTCTATAAAATTCCCAAGCATTAAATCATCTACAGAATATAATTTATATGTTGAATTTTACAATTTACAGATCATTTTTAATGGAAAAAATTAATGCCTAGATTTTGCAAATAGACACACAAAATTTTAGATCTAATGTAATAATTTGGTTTACACAAAGCAAATATTTTATCTTTTGTGCAAAATATATGACATTTACATTAAAAATATTCCCTGACCTGCAAGGAATCCAGAAATGTCAATTATATTATCCCAACTTTAGTCTGAGGTATTATTTATTACTAAAAGTTAAAATCTATTTTTTTCACCCAACATTTCTCTGGTAGGGAGGGGGGGTGGGGGGGAGGGTTGGGACCGACCGACCATCTGGCGTAGTTGGAAGAGGGGGGAGGCAAGTTGGGGTACTTTGATAGACAGATAGTGTCATGAAGAATATTTTTTTTTTATTAACTGAAGATATTTGTTTTAGCTCATAAAATTCATACAAATTACTCCACCAGAATATAATTTACATTGCTGGAATTCTTACAATATGATGATCATTTTGAATATAAACATCATGGATTTTGCATTAGACATACAAATTTTAGATCTAATGTAATAATTTGGTTTACACAAAGCAAGTATTTTATCTTTTGTGCAAAATATATGAAGTTTGCATTCAAAATATTCCCTGACCTGCAAGGAATCCAGAAATGTCAATTATATTATCTTAACTTTAGTCTGAGGTATTATTTATTACTAAACGTTAAAATCTAGTGTTTCACCCAATCATTTCTCAAAGAGGTAGGGGCCAGTGAGCTGGGAAGAGGGGGGGAGGGGGATTTGAGTCCATTATTTGAATGGACATTAACCTGGCGACTGTATTTCTCTTAAATATTAATTGTGTGAGCATACCATCATAAAATTTAGATGTTATTTTTACTACAACATAGGTATTTTGTGTCGAAAGGGAGTTTGGGGTCGCGCGCCTAGTCTCTGCCAATTAATCCTATATGTTCTGTTCTTCTTCCACGACGCCGATTTTTACTTAACGGTAATTTGTGGTATATATATATATATATATTACAAATATATATATATATATATATATATATATATATATATATATATATATATATATATATATATATATATATATATATATATATATATATATATATATATATATATATATATATATATATATATATATATATATATATATATATATATATATATATATATATATATATACACACACACACAGTCATGCGCCGGTTAACGTCCGACCGAACAACGTCCAATCGCATATGCGTCCGTGGCCCCCCCAAAGAAAAACAAAAACACGTGACGCCTGCTGGACCACCACTCCACGACCCCCTGACGCAGACACGATGATCCTCCCCTTACTGGTCAGATATTATGTGTTAAAGGAATATGATTCCTTACTTAGGCTTTTCTAAGCATTTGCCTACAGGTGAAATGTTAACCTACATCTATTGAGGATAAAATCTTTCACCTACAAATTGACAATAACACATTTGCTGTAATCAGACATATCTAGTTGCCTCAACAATTGCAAGTTGCAATTGGGGTTGCAATTTCAAATTCTGTGGCATTACTAAAAATGGTAAAGTTTCTGGTGCACTCTAAGATTAAGAGAGAAAACGGAGGACTCAGGCGTCCTGGTGTGAGCGAAAACGGACTCGTATGATGGGGGACCAAATAAAAAAAGCATAGCTACATGTTTTGTGGACTACAGTATTAAGCGTACCCTTTTCATCACTTTGTAATAAACTTAGCCATGCCTATGTGTGTTTATGATATTTACCATAACATTATATATATATATTTAGTGTTTCTAAATGGTCGTAAAATGGGTGATTGAACCAATTAGAATAAATCCCATAGGTTCTATACTTTCGTTATTGGCGGGGTCCCAATTAGGCGCTATAACCAAGGGATGACTGTACTGTACTGTACGTATATACTTGTGACACTGGCCAGTTGCTTCTGGTGTTATGGTACAGGGGTACCAAGTGACAGCACTAGGATCCCGCTTCCTCTATCAAGGGATAAACAATTAAAATTTAAATTGAAAAAAAAACATTCAAATAAATTACTATCTTACAAGAATCCCTCCAATGTAAGTTATATTCACCCAGGTCATTTGGGTGGCAAATTATGAAAAGAGCTTAGTCACTCTTAAGTAATGATAAATAAACACGCAGGCAGGCCTTCAGCGCCAACTGTCACATCTTATCTCAAATAAATAAACAAACAAACTTCAGACATTCTGTCACCCTCCCCCCCTTCCTCCCCGCCCTCTTCCCACCCTGGTGATTTCTTTATGTTTATTTTATATAATATCTCAGACTAAAGTTAGGATAATATAATTTGCATTGCTGAAATCCTTGCAAGACAGAGATTAATTTGAATATAAACGTCATATATTTTGCTCAAGATATAAAAAAATGTAGTACATTAGTGTACAATACTGCAGTACATTTTATAAAAAGTTTTTCAACTGTATTTTTGGGTAGATTTACATAAATTTCTTCATTTATTTTCATACATTTACATTCACACACCATACTAACATAAACATAAAATAAATTAGTGCAAAGCTGGACTGCACATGTACTAATTTGATTACGGTACTAAAATTGTTTTGTCTAGTGCAAATTATAGCATGTTTATATTCAAATTAATCAGTATGTTACAAGAATCCCAGCTATGTTAATTATATTCACCCAGGTCATTTCACTGGCTTTTTATAAGAGAGAAGCTTAGTCACCTAAGAACTGATAAATATACACGCGTTAGACCTGGGCCTGTGCCAACTGTCAAACATACTACCTCCCCTCCCCCCACGCCCCCTCGCTCGCTCCCACCGTCTCTCTCCCCATCTGCTGGCGTCGCTGGAATCCTTGTAAAACAGTGAATAATTTTAATATAAACGTCATGTATTTTGCACAAGAGATAAAAATATATAACCTGTATCACATTACAGTAGTGATTTAAGAGTAAAAGTGTATATGTACGTATATAGTATTCCACATACACGTAAGTATTAATAAAAAGTTTATGTGATGATCGGACAACGTCCATTTCGGTTAACGTCACGTTTCCAAGAACCGGTGCATGACTGTGTATATATATATATATATATATATATATATATATATATATATATATATATATATATATATATATATATATATATATATATATATATATATATATATATATATATATATATACATACAGTAGAGTCTGCATTTACGCGGTCAATTGAACCCGTGGAGGTCCGCGTAAAACGAGAAACGTGTAAATGAAATAACAGAACATATGGGATTAATTAAAATAGAGACTGGGCCGACCACCAAACTCCACTTTTTGCGACACAATACGTACGTTGTAGTAAAAATATTATCTTAATTTTATGATGGTATGCACACACACATATTATAGAAGAGATATATCAATAAGAGAATAATATACTGTACCAGGTAAAAGAAAAATCAACGTTTAACACTTACATTAGGTTCGGTTAGGTTAGAAAAAATCAAGGTTAGGTTAGGTTTAACACTTACTTTAGTAGAAGAGATGGGTCGGCATATGTTGATGGGGGCTGGTTCCGAGGCAGGGGGCAGATTACTGGCCCTCAGGTGAATCACCATCACTATCCACCACAGTTGTCAGGGCCTCCCTGACAAATCCCTCAAAGTCAACATCACTGTCACTATCACTGGCTTGGGCTGGCTGTGGTGGGTTGCAGGCGAAGAAGTCGGTGATGTTACGCTGACGGCTAGTGTTGATGTGTTTGTGATACATCTTGATGTACGGCTCCATTGTCTGCAACAGCTAGTTATTGAAGACTTCATAGCGGTGATCGTCAGGGTCGTTGGAAAGGACAAGCTTGAGTTTCTCTGCAAACTCGATGACATCCTTTATATTACCATGTGTTAACCTCTGTTGTTCTCGGGCTGCCGCACCACCTGCCTCTTCACTGACGTCATCGTCTTCCAACATCTTGTCGGCAGTCACCTCAGGATTCCTGATCACCTCCATAATGTCGTCGTTGGTGGTCTCGGAGAAGCCTGCAGCTGTAACACTGTGTAACTTCTCTTGCAAGGTCCACTGCAACAGACTGAACCTCATCAGTCACAGGTTGACTCTGCCTCCCACCTGGGATACCTTGCAACACATCCCGCCATGCATGACGAATCGTTGCCACAGACAGCTGCCCCCATGCCTCCACCAAGAAATCAACAGCTTTCTTGACGTTGAATTTCTTCCAAAACTGTTTGATGCGAACTTCTTGCTCCGCCAACTCTTCTTCCTCTTCGCTATCGCTATCGGTGTCACCCAGGTTACGCAACTCATCCTTGGTGTTGGTACAGTCGTTCAGGAGCTTAAACTTCTTTGCAGAGAATGCAGCCTTAACGTTGCATATCAACTCCTGGTCCATGGGCTGGATTAACGACGTAGTGTTGGGAGGAAGGAAGACCACTTTTACGTTGGGGTGACGATCCAACAGTAGGGGTGAGTGTCCTGGTGCGTTGTCATGGAGCAACAAAATGTAGAATGGAAACATTCTGTTGCTCGCAGAATTTCTTGACGTCAGGAGCGAAACAGTCATCAAACCAGGAGAGGGACACAGCAGTGAACATCCACACCTTACGTGCGGTTATCCAGTGGACATTTATCTTGGTCATGTCTATGTTCTTGGAAGCATGCGGCTTGCGGGCTGTGTGGATCACCGATAACTTGAGCTTACAGGTACTAGAGGAATTGGTGGTAAACAGGACGGTGATGCGCTCCTTCTGCAATTTCCGGCCCCGACACTTGCTGGCAGACTGGACAACGAAGGTCTTGGTAGGTAGCTTTTTCCAAAACAGGCCGGATTCATCCATGTTGAACACCTGATAGTCGGTGTACTGTCCTTCCTCCATAATGTCACGTAAGAACGGAGGAAAATCTCTAGCCGCCACACGGTCAGCACTCGCTTCTTCACCAGCAATGTTAATGTTGGTGATCTTATTCCTCTTCTTAAACCCTTGCAGCCACCCAGAGGAAGCAGTGAAGGGTTTGGGCTCTGCAATTCCAATCTTACGTGCCACTGCTATGTACAGTTCACGTGCGTAGTCCTGAACTGAGTGCGTGTCCACCGCCATGTTCTGCCTTGCCTGACGAATCAAGTAGCTCACCAGCAAATTCTCAGTCTTGAGCAGCACCTTGTTCTGGCAGTACTTCACCATTGAAGCACCTGCAGACTTTGTGATGCTCGTGTGTTCTTTTATCTTGGCGGCATCCTTCTTGATCGTCCGGATCGTATATTCGTTCACGCCATGCTGGCACGCCAAATCAACTTGCCTCGTTCCGTTTTCTAACTCTTGTACGATCTTGTACTTAACTTCGTAGCTTAGGGCACGTCGTATCTTCTTTGGCTTGGAGCAGCTGGGTCCAGGTAATGCAAGGTTTTTCTGTGGTGGTGGGGGTCCAGCGGATGCCATTCTTACGAGATTAGCGGGAACAATAGAACACAATTTACACGGGGTGACTGGGAAGAGGGCGACTGACGCGGGTAACGGTTTCTCTGTGTTGACAGGGCACGTTATATTACATTGAACCAATCACTGCTAGCGGGGGAGGGAGGTAAGGATGCGTGGCCCAATCACAGTCCGATACGTCATATGACGTCACCGATAAAGCAACAGCGACATACTGCGCAACCTTACTCGCGCCGCTTGAATCCAAAATGGCACGGTGCGTCTGGACCCTCCAGCGACTCGCCGCATAAATGACCAAATTTACCGTGAAATTAAAGCATTTCGATTCTGGCAAGGCACCGCGTAAATGACCAAACGCGTAACCCAAAACTGCATAAATCCAGACTCTACTGTGAGGTGTGTATATAGAAGGCTCCTGATTGATGATGATGGGAATTAGAATTGGGGGTGGTGGAGAAGGGAGGAGAGAAGGAAGTGGGGGTGGAAGAGAAATCACCCCATGCTTCGTGCCATCATTTCACCAATAAAATTTTAAGTTCACTTGGTGTAATTCAAGATTATTTTCTTTAAATCAACACTGCACTGCACTATATATTGTCAATATGTAAAATAAATTTTAGAATGACCAATAATTGTACTGTAAAAACGTAAAAATAGTTTATGCTCAAGAGAGCCACACACAAGATGTTACCTCCACTGACCAGAGATACAAACTGACGCCTTGCTGGGTGAGTCAAGTGGTTGATTGGCGCACCAAAAGCTAGTTTCCTGTACTGCAATTATGTTAAATAAGTGTTAAAATGACTAAAAATTTTAATATAAAACTTGGACAATTATTGAATGGTACAACCTTCTTGATATTTACTCAAATGGGAATGAATTTAAGCCCTAGAACCGATTACTGTATTGGCAGACTAATATTCCAGCTGGTGAGCAAGCGAAACATGTTGGCATCATTTTGTAAAAATTTTGTTAACTGAATTTTTGTTCGTTAACCGAAATTTTGTCAACCGTGGCGTTCGTTAACCGAGGGATTACTGAATATAAATACGGTTTAGGAAACGGAAATTATTTTGACAGCTCCAGTACCTTAAAAATTGGCACTGCAACACTGGGTATGAACACTCGAACTGAGTACTGTAATGTCCACTGAGGCATTTATAGACTTCTATTAAGTCAGCCCTTGCCTTCCTATAGTATAAACTGGATCTTTTGCTCCTCCATTCATCTGTAGAACAAGATTTTGAGGGACTCAGCACTTAAAAGTTTTTCAGCTGAGTTACACAGCTGCTACATTATTAACACAATTGAGGGAAATTCAGTCTTTATTTTTAGTTTGAGTTGTAAGAGTTATTGCAAGAATTAATATTGGTGATATTATTACCAGTTCAGTCAGTTGTCATTTGTAGCTCCAACCTTACCAACACTGTGCAATAATTTTTAGAATTGTAATTCATTATTTCATTGCTTATCAGCTTACTAGCTGCTGTACTGTGCTGCTGTACCTACTAACTCCAAAAATTAACACTATTAATACTAATTACTGCACCATGAAATTTTGAACCTTTAATGCTAAATATTTCAAAGGGTAGTGTAGGGGAGAGTATCCACTACGTTGAGTTTCCCTTCTCACCTTCATCCTAGTGCGATCCAACATCACATTAACCCCACTGCAGTGTCAATATCGCTAATGCTAATTTTTCTGCTAATTACTTCTGAAAACACCTCGGTTTTTGTATACGATTTGTATATTCTGTCTTCAGTAATTTCTTTAATTTCTTCACTTCTAGGGACCAAGTTGGTCATGATCCCCCTTTCAGAGATACCATATTTTACCATTATACTTGGCTTACAATGTTTGATTTCTCTTTTATGTTACCCTATTATACTTGTTGTTGTATTGTCGTTCTTTTATTTCTCATTTCTCTGTGAATATTTACAATCTATACAGTACATTATTTACTACACTCATTACTATGAGATAAAACACTAATATATGAGTATTTTTGTGATTTTTTTCAGGTTCCTTTTCTAGAATAATTGTTTGTGGAATGATATTATAGAAAACTCTTGAGATTGATGAATCATGTACAGTAAATAATTAATCGTTATCAAGTTTGTGATGATGGCTTCAGTTATATAACTACTTTTGTAACACAGAGCAGGTATATGTGGACATAGTATGATTACAGTATTTTCATATTTACAAAGAATTGCATTTTTATACTTATTTCAGAGGAAAGTTACTGGAAATGTTTATTGAAAGTGATGATATAGGAACTGTGCATATTTTTTTTTCTGTCTCCCTGTAGGTATTAAAATAATTAAAGTTAGACATGAAATAAGTTCTGCTTTGGACCAAAGAGAATTAACCTCCCTCAGTCATGAAGCAGCTGTTTCTTCTTAATAACAGTTACTGTATTGTGTGTACAGTATATGTGTATGAATAGTTTAAGAATTGTTTACTTGAAATGATTCTTACTTGAGGATTTATTGATCACAGGAGAACAACACCTCAACAAAGGAGTTTCCAGAAAAGGTGGACCAACTCCTCAGTTACATCAATGAATTGTATTTTGATTCCAAATTGGAATTTAATAATCTAGAATGGCTAAAGTATGTATCCAAGGTAAGGAAATAAAAAATACTGCCTCAGTTTTACTCATCCATAGCAGTCCACTATTAGTTTATTACACTTTCTCTCTCTCTCTTTTCTTACTCAACACTTCTAAAACCATTTATATTTTCCTTCTTTCTTCATCATTAACTTAATTTTCACTTCAGCCATTTGTTGTGCCTTCACCTGATATACCGGTACTGTATAGCATTAGATGATATACAGTAAGTAGCTATGCCATGTAATTACTACCTGATGTCTATAGTAAGGTGAATACTTTACTAGCCTTTATATGATTCAGACTGCAAACATTAATTCATTCATGTTAATGATCATATTAACTTCATCATGACCAGACCTGCCAATACTCATGACCAAGTGTATCACCATGCTTCCTAGTTAAGGTAACTTGGCATATTCTGTGGGTTTAAGGTTTAAGAGACTCTGATACTCATAAACATAGACATGTACGTGTAAAATTCAGCTTATTAATCTGCAGGCTTTTTCCAGGTTATAAAAACAACAAAATGTAACATCTAGTTTTTACTCTGATATTATTAGTGACTACGG